>NW_024040485.1:32130233-32159917 GCF_014851395.1 Micropterus salmoides | reverse complement strand
ATTCTTTTCATTCTGGATCAACCTGCTGATTATTCTCCACTCATCTGCTGTTTAAGTTTAGTGACTAGTGACATTTGATATTGCACACATACAGACAGCGGTTCAAAGTAACCGTGGACATTTACTCAAGTACTGGACTGAAGTACACATTAGAGGTACTTTACCACTTTCTGCTACTTTATATTTCTACTCCACTACAATTCAGAGGGAAACTTTTACTTTCTATTAAGAATAACAAAGTGAAACATCATGTATCTTTAATGAAGAGACTGAACAACAGAACACTAAATAAAGATGTGATGCTGTGTGTGGAAAAGGTTTCATGTGTCGTAGAAATGAAATGATGAAATGTGAGGGGACGTTTAAGGGTTAAAGTCACAGTTTGTACTTTTGTATTTTCATCCCAGCTGTTAAACAACAGATAACAGTCTGTGTTACTAAATTCAGCACCAACCTGAATGTGTTTGTGTAACAGGAATGTTTGTTTGTATTTCTGCATCATCGTGAGCCAGATTTTTATCTGCTGTCAGATTCAAATCAAGACGAAGAAACTTCTCAGTGAATCAGTTCAGAGAAACAGAGAAGTCTGGGAAACAAGAAGCATTTAGAAACAACGTTAAAATAATGAGAAGAACAGAAAGATAAATAGTGTCAGTAAGAAATGAATCTGCTGGCTGACAGTAACCTTCATCTTCTTTTTCAACAACAGACATTTGAAGATTGAACACAAACAGGATTTTGGAGAATGAAGGTCTCAGTGTGACGAACCACACAATGAAAACAAGAAGCTGGTTCCACTTTTTATACTAGAGAGACACAACTACATGTTCCTGCCTTGAACTGATGATTTTCACTGTTAGAATCAGCCGAGTTTGTAGTTTTCCTTCTTTCTAATGTAGCTGTAGTGATTTGAAATAGTTCAATAGAGGAGATGAACTGTAATAAAGCAGAATGAGCTCCGACTCAGCAGAAAACCACACAGCAGCTTCAGCTGAGCTGTCAATCAGCAGCAGCAGCCTTATCTGTCCGCCGCAGGGGCTGATGGGAGGTCTGAGGACCCGTTAGAAACCACGCGGCCCTCGTCTGATCTCACAGCTCGTCCTTGTTTGGCCTCAGCTGCATCAGAGCGCCACTTCTCCCCAGGTTCACCAGAGGAAACACCACTGCACACAATGCTTTTCCTCCCAGCTGCTGCTCTGTGCTGTCTGTGTTCAGGTGAGTGTTTCCAGCCAATCAGGAGCCAGCAAACTCCACCTGGAACAAACACTGTCACACTGACCTTCATCTATCTGTCTGTGTCTCTACAGCGCTGGTTGCCATGGCAGCAGACCTGATTCAGGATTTAACATGGACCAGGAGAGTCGATGAAACTGTTTCCTTCAGCTGTCGAGGAACTGACCAGTGTGGCACTTATATTTACTGGTACCAGAAGAAAGACACAGAAACATTCACAGCGATTCTGCGATTGATGGTGATTGTAACATAGCTAACAGGTTGATCATCCTCAGAAAGATGATTTCTCAGCTGTGAATAATCAGAACAGCTGTGAGTTGCAGCTCAAAACGTTAACATCTCTCATTCAGCCACCTACTGCTGTCCTGTTGGAAGAGTGTGCCCACAGTGAGAAATGATCCGTGCAGCCTGAACAAAAACCAGCAGATGTCAAACAGTGTTTGTGACAGGAAGAGAGCAGTAAACCACAGCCCAGGTTCACATATTTCACCTCCATCTCAGCCAGAGTCACAAACATACTGAGCTGAGGGATTTCTTTAATATTCTATTGATTTCTATTTGATCAGATATTCCAGCAGGTTTCTTGTTGTTCCACACAGTGAGGACAAACTAGCAGCACAGAAGCACAATGAGCAAACAAGATAAAGAGGAAACTAAATAAAAATATAATCCTGATTCACTTTATGAAGTAATCCTTAAAGTAAATGATATATAATAGATAAAGTTTCCAGCCAGATGTTCCAGATGCAGATTAAAGTCGTCCTCTTTGTTCTGCTGCTGGAATAAAGTCCATTCCTCCCTCACAATACTAATCTGCTCTGAATGAAAACCCTTCCAGCAGCACTTGTTGTTTAACAGCTTTCAGTAGATTTCAGCAGATCATTTCACTTTCTTCCATTTTAAAAGCCAAATCTTGGACACATGTCAGGTCAGGATGTTGCCCTTCTAGCAGCGGCTTATTAGGACGCTGGTTCTGTTGCCAGGTTTCCATAAATGTCCTGTGGATGTTTCTGCTTCCCAGAGGATGAATCCTAACATTTATGGTGACCTCCTGACCTTTCCTCTAGCGCCACCATCAGGACAACAGTTTCTCTACACCAACACTTCAGCATCTTCAAAGTTAACGGCTTGATTTTTATCAACTCACTGAAAACTTTATCTGGAATATTTACTGACACACTGTAAACCGTTTTACTCTCCCTGCGAGTTTGCTTCCTACTTTCTGCTCGGTGTTTATATTCCACCGCAGGCCAACGTGCACGACGCACAGCGCACGCTGGCCGACCAGATACTGCGAGTAGAGCGACTAACCTGGACTCCCTTTTTATTGTTCTTGGTGACTTTAAGGAAGGAAACCTCAGCCATGAACTCCCCAAATACAGTCAGTTTGTTAAATGAGACCAGAACATTCTGGATCACTCAAGTCCAGGATTAGCAAGGCGTCCCCCTTGGACTCTGCGTTGTGTTTCTAACATGTGGTGGGGAGAGAAGAAAACAGAGGTGGGTAGTAAAGAGTTACATTTACTCTATTAATTGAGTAGATTTTTACAGAAAAGTTTTACTCCACTACATTTGAGACATTCATTGCACTACTTCCCTATTTATTTATTTCCCATTCCAACCGTGTGCCATGGCGCTGTTGGTCCTGCAGTTACCACCACAGGCTCTTTGGTTTGCTTGTTCCTGTGTTTTTGACGTGTCACATCTGCTTATTAGTTTCTCAATGTCCTTGTTTATTCCAGGCCAGAAAACTGTGTCTCTCGCCCGTCTTTTGCATTTCTCGACACCAAGATGACCTTCATGGATCCCGTGTAGTATGTCCTGTCTCATCTTTTCTGGAATAACAATGATGTGGTAGAACTGTGGACAGGATCCCACAGGCCATCCATTTTTCATGTTCTCAATGACTCACTGCAGCTCCGTATCTTTTGAAGTTTCATGAGCTATTTGTCTGGACTTTTCATCTGACACAGGAAGTGCAGAAGACACCATGTTCACGTGATCTTGAACGTCCTCTGCAAATCTGCAATTATCAGGTGGAGATCAGCTCAAAGTCATATCTCTGCTTTTTCATCATCAAACGCTGAATCCTTGGCGACATCTCGCTCAGATTCTTTTTGACCATGGCGACTAGCGGGCGATGGTCTGTTTCCACCGTGAAAGATGGTAGGTCATAAATGTAGCTGTGGAACCGCTCCAGGCCAAACACAAGTCCCAGGCATTCTTTTTCTATTTGAGCGTATCTACACTCAGTCTCTGTCATGGATCTGGATGCATAGGCTACTGGTTTCCAGTGCTCACCTTCAGCTCGTAAAAGTACTGCACCAATCCCGTTCTTTGAGGCGTCTGTCGACACTTTGATCCTCTTCGCCGGGTCGTAGAATGCCGATACAGGTGCAGTTGTCAGGGTTTCTCTGAGCTTTTGCCGTTCATGCTGAGAGATTATGATAGCATGATTTGTGTATTACTCAGGGGAACCACTAGTATTGTGTTTTCTTATATTGATCTCTGATGTATTTTATAGGTACAAGTTTATATGTTGCTTTATTTGAACTTGGGTCTCTCACACCAAAGCCATGGTCTTATCCATTGCGCCATCACCACCCTGCCCCGTTCATTACTCTGCATGATCACATAAGGACACTTACTTAGCACCAATGGGTGAGGGGTAATTTGGAATGTAGTACAAAACATCTCTTCTCCAAGATATCTTATTTCAGGAGTTACGCTTGTAATCTGCCCAGCAACAGCATGGTGATTGATGGAGTCAGAGGACAAACATTGGGGTCAGAGGACTTGGGCCAATCATGGACTGACCTACACTTTTGTTTTATTGTTTTATGACGTGGCGATGTATACTAAAACACTGGGTCAGGGAGAGATAACCAGTCAGACTTCATGGACCAAAAACATCTTCTCCTATTGCTTCATGAAAGAACACGCAGGACCAAGGACTACACATAGTTTAAAAAGGGTCATTTAAAGTCACGGTCCAACAATGCTCATGTCTGCTTGTCCACTTGAACTCAATCTCTTTGTGTAGGACTTCACGGATGCAGGATGTTTTTGCTGATAGATTGGGAATGAATTTCCTTATGAAGTTGACGATCCCCATGATGCGTAGCACTCCAGCCTTGTCTGTAGGCCTTGGCATGTCTTTTATAGCATCAACTTTTTCTTGGTCAGGTTGAATGCCGTGTGCAGAAAGCTTATCTCCAGGAAAAACAATTTCTTGAACTCCAAACTGGCATGTACTCTTGTTTAGCTTTAGTCCATACTTGCGTATTTTGCTCCAGCACTTTTGTCAGCCTCACATTGTGCTCCTGGAGTGTGGAGCCCCACACAATGATGTCATCAGCATACACCCGGACTGCGTCTAATCCCTCGATGATGTGCTCCATAGCTCTGTGAAATATCTCTGATGCTGAGATGATGCCAAAGGGCAATCTGAGGAAGCGGTAACTGCCGAAAGGTGTATTGAAGGTGCAGTATTTGGTGCTGCTTTCATCCAACTTCAGCTGCCAGAAGAACTTGTGATGCATCAAGCTTTGAAAAATATCTGGCACCCATCATCTCACTCGAGACTTCTTCACGCTTTGGTATCTGGTAATGTTCCCGCTTAATATTCTCGTTCAGATCTTTTGGGTCCATGCATATCCTCAGGTCGCCCTTCTTTTTCTTTGCACATACCATGGAGTTTACCCAGTCGGTGAGTTCTTCAACCTTCTTTATCACACCCAGCGTCGTCATCCTGTCCACTTCCTTTTTTAAACGGTCTCTCGGCGGTGCTGGAACTCTTTGTGCAGCATGCACTACTGGTTGTACATTTTCTCTTAACTGGATTTTGTATGTGAAGGGCAGTGCACCAAAACCTCTGAAAACATCTACAAAGTTCTGTGTATTGGAGTCAACAGTGTCACTTGGTGTACTGGCACCTGTGTTGATGCAGTACACTCTTTTCACCAGCCCCAAATCCTCACAGGCTTTATCACCCAGAAGTGAGTCAAGTTCCTCAGCGACAACAGAGAAGAGCAGGTGGTGTATTTTACCTTTTACAGCCACTTTCAGCCTGCATGTGCCTAAACACTCTCTGTCCATTATACTCTTTCAAGTCAGAAGTGCTGATCAAATTTGCTTTTGCACCGGTGTCCAGCGTCATTGTGATTATAGTCCCATTTATCTGCAGTGGTGCTCTCCATTTATCTTCTCTGACAGCATTTAGTTTGTTTTTTGGTTCATTTTCACAGTTGACCATGCCAACAAAAAATGTGTCACACAGATCAGAATCCTCCATCATGCTTACAGAGTTTACTGTCTTCCCCTCGTTTCTTTTCGAGAAGACCTGCTTGGCAAAGTGGTTCTTGCCCTGGCAATTAGAGCATAGCTTACCAAAGGCAGGCCACTGTTTGGGTTTGAATGTTCGATCGTCTGTCTGCTGCGCAAGGCGTCTCCGTCCCTCACTTGAGACAACACTTACAGCGGCGCCATCACCCACACTCACTGCGCTCGCCGCTAACTCGCTGAATGTCCTCACATGCATTTGCGAGAGCTCACTTGCCTGGCAGATCTTGACGGCCCCTTCCAGCGTCAGCTCCGTTTCCCGCAGTAGCCTTTCCTCCACACCAAACACGACCTGGTCTCGGAGCATGGAGTCCTTCAGTGTAGTTAAGTTGCATGACTGTGCTTTGAGCTTCAAGTCGGTCAGAAAGCTATCAAAGGGTTCACGCTGCTGCTGCACCCGGGAACGAAAAACATATCTCTCGTATGTCTCGTTCTTTTTTGGAGAGCAGTGGGCATCAAACTTTTCCAGCACTTTATCAAGTTTGTCTTTGTCATCTTCACTGTCGTATACGAAGGTATTACACACTTCTATGGCTTGAGGGCCTGCTATTGTTAGCAGTAACGCTACCTTCCTTGCATCAGACTTCGTCTCTAGACCCATGATTTACAGCTGAAATTGCTGCTTGAAGGTACAATGTGGAATTACACCTAATCATCACACCTGGGTCATCCAGGGCGTCGGCATGTCCCCCTTCATCATCGTCACTGATCAGGAGGGAGGCCCCTTTCTGCAGATTGGTTGTGAAGGCGGTGGAGCTCTGGTGACCCCTTTCCTCCGGTGCACAAGCATCGCATCAAAGTTTGTTTTTTTACCCACCAACAACTTCAGCTTCACCAAAAGGAACGTCAGTGTCACTGAGTTAAATTTCTTTTTGTAGCTTCTCTGTCAGACGAGCAGACGAGGAACGGGAAAAAGCCTCGGCAGTCCCGATGCACTCGGAGACGTCACGCTGGGAGCCCCATGACCGAAGCCGCCGCGCCGACTCAGCGACCGCCGGGCCCGAGCCACGGGGAGAGCGCATCCGGCCGTCTTCGGAGAAAAGAGCCGCACGGGACCTCAGCGCCCTCAGGGGCAGGGCCTCGCAATGGCCGCAAGCGGCCCCCTCGAGAGCTGCCTGGGCGTGCGGCATCCCCAGACAAGACGCACACAGGGCACGAGTGTCCCCAGCCGTGATGTTGACGCGGGCATGGGAAACACACTGCCTGAACTGCTCACCAGCCATCTCCTCTGCCAGACTTCCTTCCAGGTAAGAAATTTCCTCCTTCCCCCGGTGTGCCGGCGTGCTTATATACGCCTCCAGTTACGCCGTCACACGCTACCGTTCTAGTAGTTTCACTCATGATTTCAGCCCTGCCACGCCCAGAGGCGTTCCCATAGTGTCGTCACCGACGCAGTTCGAGTTCCCTCGAAGGGGAACGAGGTAGTGCAAAGTCAACTTTATACCAAAAAATTCATTCAGTGCAAAAAAATTATCTAAAAACAATACAAATGTTTTTAATATTAAGATGTCTGTGAAGTTAAATAAAAATATTATGAACATAAAAATAAATCTAAGTTAATATAAGGGTAAAACTAAATAGAGCTAAAGTTTTATCCTGCACTATTTCCACAGAATAAATGCTCGGTACACAGCAAGCTGGCAAAAATTACAGCCAACACTTCAGAGCAAAACACGAGTGCTTCTTACTCAAACCCACACCAAAGTGTATCTTAATATCTTAATAACACAAACATGAACAGATTAACTGGAGGGGGGTCACAGTGTCTGACTCAGTTGTGTTTCTCCATTCTGCCTCTCTGTCCTTCCTTCAGACACATTCCCGCCTCTCATTCCCATTTCTCCACCTGTCCACCAGGTGTCCTCAGATGTTCCATCTGTAGTTTTTTGTCGAATCTCCTCCTTAGGTACGCTGTAGCCTATGCATAGCCACGTGTGGAGAATATTTCTTAAGGGGCTTTGTTGATGTGACAGGGAAAAGTAAGACAGCTCTAGCTTAGAGTAATTTAGCTGACCCCATAAGTGTTTTCTGACATTCTAGCTTTAGGTGTTTCTCACATGTACTTAGACTGATTAGTTAGAGACAGTAGCTCAGGCGTCAGGCTGGCAGATATCAGTGTTCTCTGGGAATCTTACAAGAATATTTACAAGAACTCACTGGCTCCACAGATCAGAGAACCACTCATGGATAGTGAGAGATTCCAATATGAGGAAGCATTGGAGTCTAAACATCAGATAGATCAGTTGTAGGTGAAAGAAGACCTAATAGAGAAACCTACAGGCACTGGGGGGAAGAAAGAAACATAAAAGGGACCACCAGATGTTCTCCTTCAGATTTGGTGTTGGCATGTGACGTGATCACATGTTGTATGCTGGCGCTGTGTCTCCTCGGCCCGGCTCAATAAACCACGCTATGTTAAGTCTTCATCAGTCTCTGAAACTTCTTCACACCTGAACCTGACTCACAATATTTCTTCAACATTGGTTTTTCATTCAATATGGTTTTAGTTCTGATATTTCATGATGATGTCAGCTGCTGTTAACTCTGCTCACCTGACGAGGATTTCAACTAAACGTTAAAAACAATAATAAAATAATTTTATTGATATTGTTCAATACCACAAATTATTAATTTGCCGCCAAGGGCTTTAGGATAGACGGTGCTGTATGCTGTACAGATTCAGCATACAGCACCGTCTATCCTTAAAGTCTTGATACAGATCAGAAATAATCTCTGTAAACAGATATCTGCATATGAATGCGTTCTGGTTTCTGTTTGTAGTCCGAATAGTATTGACCAATCAAATCTGAGCTGGTTTTGGTTGCATGCAGGTCAACAGTCCGTGTGGAGAGCAAATAAGGCAGAAACCATCGGCTATCATCTGATGAATATTTAACTTCAGATTAGCTTATATCAGATGACAGCTGATGGGCTCTCAGATTGTTTATCGGACTGTAAACAATGACAAGAGCACAGAAGAGGAAGTCTGGGCCTGGACATCTGCATCTTCTTCTGAAGAGTCAGAATCAACCAAGTGAATTAATGAAGTGAATCCTCTGGGGACCAAGAATGTCTGAACAACAATGTCAATCCATCCATCCTTTGGTCCAGGTCCAGTCCATCTGGACCAGCAGACATCAGCATGCACAGAGCAACACTGCTAGTGTGTCTAAAAAGACAATAAAAGAAGAGACAGTCATGCTGATATGAACATTAGAGAAACACATCATGCAGCTGAAATATGATCCTGGTTCATCATCTGGACTCGTTCACCTCAGCTGACACATTCAGCAGCTGACAGGTTTTTGTATTACTCTGTTTCACTGTGGCTATGACATCTTTGGCTCTGGAACTAAACTGTATGTAACAGGTAAGAATAAACATTTATTTTCCATCAGTTGTTTTATTGAACAAGTTAAAATGTGTTTTTTATGAGTTTCTGCTGTTTCAGGCTTCAAATATTAGTTTGTTCATAATTAGAGTTCTTACAGCCGTGCAGCTATTGTTACATAAAAAGGTTGATAATTCCTGACAAGATGTTTAAATCTCACTGCACAACTGAAGTTATTCTTTATTTCTGCACCAGCAAAACTGATTCATATGGAAAAAGTAAGATATTGACAAAGTTGTAAATATACAGTATTTGATCCTCTCAGTGAGTCAGCGCAGTCTATTGTTTTTGAAAAGACATTTTACTATAAATATGTTGTACAGGATAATTTATTCATTTTAAATGATAAAATTTACATCATGACAGTCAGATACTGATAATATTGCAATAACTATAATTTATGTATTTATATATGTAAAATAGAGTGATACAAAGTCGCTCACAAATATATTTGCATTTTATACTTTTAATATAAATACAAATAGTTTGTGATGCTTTATAATTTAAATTATAAAACATGTTTTCAAAATAGATGGTAGTAAAAATGATGTATCAGGTTCTTTATAATTTTAACATCACATTATTACATTATATCAAAAAGTAATCAGTCAATAGTGAATCTTATTTAATATTATAAAGCTGTCTTTATTCACATTTAACATATTAAACAAAGACATTATTGATGTATTGATTAGTTGTTGAGTGGTTCAAGTTCAGAAATTATAAATAATGTACGTGACTTGACTTGAAATTATTTTATGTGAAGTAAATATGTAATTTGGTGTAATATGTATTTTTACCCTAACATGTAAACAGTAGTTTTGATTCTTATGTAATGTTTGATATTATGTTACATTAAAATGTACTTAGATTACAGTATTGTTGTTTCATCAGACTTTCGATCATGTATCTGAACATATATGTAAATTGTGTTTTATATAGAATTTTTTTAATTTTAAAACTTTATGAAATTACTGATGCAACAATTAGATTTTTTTGTTGCTAAAATAAAGTATATGATATATAATGTCTAAGTAAATGTAAAAGTATAACTAATTTAATGTGAACGTAAAAAATACCTTTATTAAAATATGTTTATTAACCCTAATATATAAACATTAAGTTTTTAAAGGGGATATTTCATAATTATATTATAAGAATCCAGCATATGTAGAACTGCTAAATAAGTAAAATTATTTTCTTTCCTCATATAACATATTAATATTATTATTATACATGACATGTGTGATATGAAGGTGAATCCAGTCCATGTAGTGAACTGTGTGCTGTATTGATGAGGAGCTCAGTGATCAGAGTCCATGTAGTTTCCAGGATCAGACTGAATGCAGTGCTGGAAGCTGCTGTTGACTGTGTGAATGTGTGTCTGTGCTGCTTGTTGCTGCTGTCAAACTTCAGATAAGCCGGTAGTGAAGCCCGTGGTGAGCGTGTACCCAGCAGCATCCAGAGCCCACCATGAGGGGAAGAGCTCCCTGCTGTGTGTGGCCTCAAACATGTTTCCTCCTCTGGTCCGCTTCTCCTGGAAAAGACGAAAGGTGAACGAGTCTCTGGAGGAGCAGGCACCTGCTGAGGAGGAGCAGGCACCTGCTGAGGAGGTGCAGCTGGAGCTCAGAGAGTCGGGACGCACCGCCGCCATCAGAGTGATTCATCGGGACGCTCTCTCCACGTATAAATACCGCTGCTACGTCCAGCACGAGGGGGGGGAAGTGAAGGCCCAAACAGAACAAGGTAATGAAGGCTTGGTGACTGTGTTCAGCAGAGATTCAGCTTCATGTGGAGACGCTGTCAAAGAGAGCAGAGGAGCAGAGGACTGACATTTCTTTCTGACTCCTTTTCTGTTTCAGAGGTTCCGGTGGCCTCCTGTCCTCCAGAGAGAGAGCCAGCAGACCTGGCAGCTCTGCAGCAAGCTGACTGTAAGATCACCTGCTGCCTCTCTGCATAGACAGCTCCAATGTTCTGCTGCAGTTAGGGCTGCATGTAAAAATCAACTAGTCCGACTTCAAACTCATAATAACCTGTTTCTTTTCTGTTTGATCCTTGAGGGACTTTGTCAGAAATTGTAGTTAGTTGTGAATTAGAAAGTTAATTGTAGCTCTTAACTTTAAAGGAGAGAATCAGATGGGACTTTGAAGCCGACCCGTCTTCATGTCGTCCCACCTGGAAGGTCCCAAGTATACTAATGATATTCTGATGTCTCTGTCTGTCTGTCAGTGTCCTTCCAGTCTCAGTGCAGGGTGAAGCTGCTCTGGCTGCTGTACACAGTGCTGATAGTGAAGAGTCTGGTGTACTGCTGTGGACTCCCTCTGCTGTGAATCCTCAGAAACAAGGGACCGTCCACCGGCTGCACACATGCTGACTGACTGCTTTCTGCTGGCCTTTTCTCACCATCAGATCTCATCAATTCATCTCAGTGATCACCACTCAGAAATGTTATGTTGTGCACAGGTTAGATATAGTCTTCAAAAAAATATAAACACATATATTTGCAGTTACTGAGTGTAAATTCTGTGGTATAGTGTTATTTTGATCATCTAGTTTATTTCCTCTTGTAGAAAATGTAACTGAATTATTAGCTGTCTGCTAGATATTTTATCATTTACAATATTTTTCTGTTCTCTTTTTAATACATTATGCAGAGTGTGGTAGAATTCTTTTAGAGTAACTTTCTCAATAAACTAAAAAAATCACAGCATCTGGGTTTTATAAACATCCTTGTTTTTATGGATTTCGGGTTGGTCTCATAGCAAATAGTTAACTTCATTGGTAATGTGAGTTGACAGCTACATGTAATTTGACTCAGGTTGTAAGCAGCTCACAATATACTTTCACACAGCGCCAAGAACAAATGTACAGGAAGATATGAATATAAGCACACAGCTAAACAAGGACAACAAAGCTAAACAAAGATGAGCGAACATAAACATATAGCTGTTATATACAAGTCAGCAAGTGTGGTTCAGCGGTGAACCCCTTTTATAACTGTGTCAGTGTGGATGTAAAACTCTACGCTGTTGTTGCACGTTGTTTAGTTATTATTCACATGTGAACACTCTGCTGTCTGACTGCCTGTTAGAATCAGTTTGAGGTCATAAAGTGGGATCAGAGCAGACTGCAGGTGGTTGAACATATCTCCTTTTATTTCAGCTTCTCAGCTCTGAGTTCAGGATTTGAGCTGTTTCTCTCACAGATTAATAACAGATCAAAACTGAGACAGTGAGTACTGAGCGCTGAAATCAAACTGAACTTCCTAGAATGATTTGACGGTTGTAACTGTCATTGTGTTATTAATGTGAAAAAGTGCAGCTAGCGGTGAGGAGGCTGCAGAGCAGAAACCCACACTGCTGCAGGAAAGGAAGTGCTGATTGTCTGTCAACAGTTTTTTATGAGTCCTAATAACCACTGAGAACAGATTCATATCTGCTGCTGTACACACTCATCAACTCCTCTCCCTCTCTGTAGCTGTTTGTCTTTTCTCTTGTTGTCTGGAAGCCTTTTTTCCACTGAGCCCTCCACCCACACAGAGTTGAACTGAGCCCAGAGACCAACAATGACGACCCACCTGGAGGTCACGTCCATGGACTTTATTTATGGGGATTTTAGCCATCAAAGGTGAACTTTACAGTTTACACTTGGTGTTGATGAGAGTCAACAAGTCCTCATACAAACATGACTAAAGGCTTCTTTGTCAGAGCCGGAAACAGAAACACATTTCATTACAATCCATCCAATCGTTGTTGAGGTATTTCAGGAAGGGCTTGGTAACAGGAGCTGAAGCTGCAGCGGCAGTAAAAGGCCTCATAAGTGAAGCAGTGCATTGTTGTAGCCACTAGAGAGCAGCAGTACTCCCAAATACACACTACATTTTAATGATATTATACTACATTTTAATGATATTATACATATACATACACATACCAACTTTGTTTTCTGTACTATATGCTAAATATATTATGCTACATCCCTGAGCACGGATGAAAACATCACCATCCTATCTGCTGACAAAGGATAATTCACAGTGGTCCTAAACACAGCGGATTACCAGGACAAGGTCAACACATTACAAATGGACACAAATACACAAGAAAAAGGCCATAAAATGTCTATAACAGCTACAGGAAGAAAACATCACCGGTGAACAAAGAAGGAGCCCCACTCAGGCCCAATAGCATAAACTCGGTCACCTACAACATTGCCAAACACATATCTACCATCTTAGCCCCCTTGGTTGGCAACACGCCTCACCACATCCAAAACTCCATAGACTTTGTGAACAAAGTCAGAGGACTGAAACTGGACCCAGATGAAACCATGGTGACCTAAGATGTGACTTCCTTGTTCACATGTATCCCCACCATTCAATTCAAATCAATTTTATTTATATAGCGCCAAATCACAACAACAGTTATCTCACAGCGCTTTTCATAAAAGAGCCGGTCTAGACCGTACTCTATGATGCTATTTACAGAAGCCCAACAGTTCCCACCAAGAGCAGCACTAGGAGACAGAGGCAAGGAAGAACTTCCTTTAAGAGGCAGAAACCTCGAGCAGAACCATGACTCAGGGTGGGCGGCAATCTGCCTCGACCGGTTGGGGTGAAGGAGAGAGAGCGGGGGGGGGGGGGGGGGGGGTGGAAGGAGAGAGAGGGGAGGGAGGCAGCCTACACAATATAAACACAGAGGTACAGACAGTAAAGGTGATGTTGCTATAGACTAAATGAAAAATGGTACAGATATTTATAGTAGTGTTAATGATAACAATCGTAATGTTAATGATTATAATAACAATAATAATAATGGGACTAGTAACAATAGTCGTTGTAGCAGAGGGTGTCGCAGCAGGTGACCCGCAACCACAGATCCAGACTCCACAGCTCCAGAGCCAGAAACACCTGCAGGAAGTGATAGGAGGAGAGAGGAGAGGGACGAGAAAGTACAAGACTACCAGAAAGGGGAGAAGTTGTGATTGTAACATGCAATAATGGGATGAGGTTGCCTACAGAGGGAGAGAAAGTAGAGGAGAGAGGAGCTCAGTGCATCATGGGAAATCCCCCGGCTGATGGAATCGCATCCTTAAATTTAGCTAGAGCACTATCAGAGAGACATCTTGTATAGAAATTTTTGCCCAATGGTGTATAGTTTAGCAATACAAACTCAAAAGTTATCAAACAGTGGTCGGACAAAGAGGGATTCTGTTGGAAGACCACTATTTCAGTACCATACACCAAAACAAGGTCGAGGGTGTGGTTAAAACAGTGAGTCGGTTCATGAACACTCTGAGAGAAGCCAATGGAATCTAACAGAGAGATAAACGCAGTACTAAAGCTGTCATTCTCAATATCCACATGAATATTACAATCCCCTACAATAATAACTTTGTCCGTTTTAAGGACTAAAGTTGACAAAAACTCTGCAAATTCAGATAAGAATTCAGTACAGAGTACGGGCCAGGTGCTCGGTACACTATAATTATAGTGCGCCGGCGTCCGGAGGGATGAGGCAAGGTTGGGAGAGAGGTAGCTAGCCAGTGCCTCCTCCACTCGTGGCATCGCTCCCTAGCCGTGCTGTTTGATTTCAGTCACGTTGCCATAGTCCAGCCTGGGGGGACGTAGACAGCCGTGCAGAGAAGGGTTATTCCATGATCTACACAACTCGTTGTGCAGATCCGGAAAAAATGGTAGGGGCCGTCACGGGGTGGTGCTCGGTGTTGCAGAAACCGCTCATCTAGTTTGCTGCCTGCCGAAGGCTGCTGCATCGCCTGTGGCCAATCAATGTGCAGCTTGGCTACGGCCCGCGTCACCACTTCCAACAACTCCTCGTATCCTGGCGAGGGCTGATGACGTTCAGTTTCCTCTATGCTAAGCACATCTAGCTCCTCAGAGCCAGATCGTGTCAGCCTTTCCGGACTCGCCCCTCGAGTGGGAGAAACCGAGAAACGGGCTCCCGATCGGGGACGAGGGGAGGAGGATTCCGCGGACGAGGACCGGAAAAAGGCCTCAACCGTTCCGGCACCCTCGGCGATCTCGCGTTGTGATCCCCAGGATCGGAAGCCGCCGCGACGACTCAGCGACCGCGGGGCCTGTGCCACGAGGGGAGCGCATCCGACCATCCTCTAGGAAGAGAGCCGCTCGAGACCTCAGCACCCTCAGGGGCAGGGCCTCGCAATGGTCGCAGGCAGCCCCCTCGAGAGCCGCCTGAGCATGCGACATCCCCAGGCATGAGACGCACATCCCATGGGTATCACCTTCTGTGATGAAACGCTCACAAGGGAAGACACACTGTCGGAATCGCTTTGACATGATCTTCTGCTGCTTCGTCTCGATGTCAGGTAGGAAAATGGAGCTTCCAAACATAGCCAGAGTGCCTGCTGAATAGAAAGAAGCTAATGTGTCCTGTGTGCCTGCGTGCTTATATACCCCCTCCGGTTACGCCGTCAAACACTACCGTTCTAGTAACACCAATAGGATTGGAGTAGTTTCATTCATAGTTCAGCCCTGCCACGCCCAGGGGCGTTCCCATAGTGTCGTAATGCGCAGTTCGATTTCCCACGAAGGGGAACATCAAGTTCACACAAGATGTCAACGACAGCAGTTTGGCCTTCCTGGACTGTGCTGTATACACTGAAGAGGACAGAAGCCTGAAAATGAGGGTTTACAGAAACCCACACACAGACCAATACCTACTTTTCAATCCTAAATGGACTTTTGTGAAAACAGCCAGAAGATCCAGGAACAACACCAACACTATGAGGGATGAGGAAAGAAGCAAAAACAACAATGTGATTCCATACGTGTCTGGAGTAACAGAGAAACTCAGGAGGATATTCAACAAACACAACATCATGTTTTTTAAACCCAAGAACAGACTAAGACAGATCCTGGTCCACCCCAAAGACCGCACACCCAAACACAAGAAAAGTAATCTGTATGCGGTACAATGCAGTGAGGGATGCACAGACCTGTATATTGGGGAGACTAAACAACCACTACACAAATGCATGGCTCAACACAGAAAGGCCAACTCCTCAGGTGAAGATTCTGCAGTCTACTTACATCTGAAGGACAGAGGACACGCGTTTGAGGACCACCAGATGCACGTTTTAGACAGAGAGGATGGATGGTTTGAAAGAGGTTTCAAGGAAACCATTTACACCCGGGTAGAGAAGCCGTTGCTGAACAGAGGAGGGGGTCTACGCCACCACTTACAATGCTGTCCTTTCGCCACTTCCCAGGAAACTGAACAAACGTAACCTCTTGGCCTCAGGTGATGGTCGTTCAGACTTGGCCTTGGGTGACTCTAACAACCATAACTGTCGTTACAACAGCCAGGAGCACCAACCTTGGATAACTATGACCTAGATCACTGAGAAACCTCACAGATATATCATACTACATATTGTTTCTATTATACCACATACTTAACCCCTTGACGTTGATTGTAGCGAATTCGCATCACACCTCTTCCAAGATAGCGCATGGATTCCCCAATGTCTGAGATACTGATTTTGGGATTTTCATTAGTTGTCAGTTATAATCATCAAAATTAAAAGGAATGAACACTTGAAATATATCAGTCTGAGTGGAATGAATGTATAAATTATACAAGTTTCACTTTTTGAACGGAATTACTGAAATAAATCAACTTTGTGATGATATTCTAATTATATGACCAGCACCTGTACACTGTAGCATTTCTACGTTTACTTAAGATTTTAAACTGAAATATTTCTCCACATATGATTTTAAATGTAGCTAGAACAGAGGAAATAAAATCTTATGTCCTGGTTGTTGTAAGAACACGTGCTGCAGCATTCTGGATCAGCTGGAGAGTCTAAATGGACTTTTTCGAGCAGCCTGATAGTAAGAAATTACAGTAATCCAGCCTAGAAGTAACAAATGCATGGACTAGCTTTTCTGCATCATTTTGAGACAGGATGTTCCTGATTTTTGCAATATTACATAGGTGAAAAAAGGCGGTCCTTGAAATTTGCTTAATGTGAGACTTAAACGACATGTCCTGATCAAAAATAACACTGAGATTGCTCACAGAGGTCCTGGAGGCCAGGGCGATGCCATCAAGGCAAACTATATCTTTAGATAATGCATCACGGAGGTGCTTGGGTCCCAGAACAATAACTTTAGTTTAGAGCAGGTTTTTTTGCAGGTTTTAATATCCTGAAGGCACATTTGGTGTGTAGCTAACTAATTAGTTTCATCTGGCTTGATCGATAGATATAACTGAGTATCATCTGCATAACGATAAAGGTTTATGGAGTGTTTCCTGATAATATTGCCTAAAGGAAGCAGATATAAAGAGAACAGGATTGGTCCGAGCACAGATCCTTATGGGACTCTATGACTAACATTGGCGTGCATGGAGGATTCAAATTTGATTAATGATTCTGGAAACTAAAAACATGTTTATGAGCAGGAGATCCACAAAAAATGGAGGCTGAAACTATTTTATACATTAACGTTTGTGTTAAACCATCAACCTTGTGATAACTGTTTCCTACTGATACAGTCCATCAATTAGTCACAACTTATCACCTTAATATAAAGTATCCAGGTTAACATTGAGTCCCAGCCCCTCATGTCCTCATGTGGAAGGGTCCTTGGGCAACACACTGAACCCCTAACAGCTCCTGAACATTTACCATTTTATACAAAGAAACCTGAAAGGCAGGCATTATGGGCTGTGATGAGGGGGCAGGCATTATGGGCAGTTATGAGGGGGCAGGCAATATGGGCCACGTGGAGGTGGCAGGCATTATGGGCCGCGTGGAGGTGGCAGGCATTATGGGCCGTGTGGAGGTGGCAGGCATTATGGGCAGTGATGAGGGGGCAGGCATTATGGGCAGTGATGAGGGGGCAGTGTCACACTCTGCCTGTCTGCCATGCGGTGTTTTGCACTTTTGTGTTTAGTTAAAGTTAGTTTGGTCTGTTCGGTTTTGGGGGTCTGTCTTGTCTTTCGTCTAGTGTTCGGTAACCCTTGTCATGTCTGTTACCCCAGTGATCCCTCTGCATGTCTGTCTCTGTTTTCCGCTGTGCGCTCTCTCTCTCTCTCTCCCTACCTGTGCCTCGTTAGCCTCATGTCTTTCACCTGTGTTGCTCCCGCCCTGCTCGTTAGTCCCTGTGTATATATACCTGGTGTTTCTGTCTTGTCTTGGTCGGGTCATTGTTTATTGTCACCCAGTGTTGCAGTGTGTTCTCCTGTTGTCAGCCTCACTCGTCGTGTCTCCCTGTTTCCCTGCTCGTTTTGGATTTTGATTTTCTGTTGGACAAGCTTTGTTTTGGACTTAGTCTTTCAGCCACTCAGTCTGTAAGTGTGCTCGCTTTTTGTTGCCCTTAAATAAATCTCTGAACTGCACCTGCTAGCCTTCGTGTCCTGCGTTTGGGTCCTCCAACCTGCTCAACCCTGCCTTCACCACCCAACCGTGACAGAATGACCCGACCAAAGATGGACCCAGCGGACATCGTAAGACTGCCTAGCACCTGGGAGGCATTAGGAGTGCCTAAAGAGGAGCTAGTGGAGGAGGAATCCCAGTTTTTTGAACTGCTGTCTGTCATGTGGAGGACCGACCCAGAGATGGCTCTGCTCGTGGCATCCTCCAGGTGGAGAAAGACATTTGTTTTTGAGACTGTTTCCAAGTTGTGTTCCGCAACCCCCCAGTGTGTGAAAGCTAGCCCTGCTAGCCGCCAGCCTGATCCCCGGCCCACTAGCGCTGCTAGCCGCCAGCCTGATCCACCAGTCTCCAGCTCGGCTAACGCTGCTAGTCCTCAGCCTGTCCCCGGTGCTGCTAGCTCCAGGCCGTCTGTTCCCCAGCCCACTAACCTCCAAAGGACTTGTTCCCAGCCTACTAACCCCAAGAGGACTTGTTCCCGGCCTGTTTCCTGGCCTGCTAGCACTGCAGCGGCTAGTCATCTGCCTGCTCCATCCCCCTCCAAGTCGGCTCAAACTTCCAGGTTGGTTGGGGATTCATGGACTTCCAGCTCTCTGGCTACCTTTCTGTTGGACTTACCTTTTGAGCCAGAGAGTGAACAGACGGAGTGTCCCCAGCCAACCAACCACGAGGCCCCAACGACGAGCGGCCAAGAGACTGGCACCTGCACCATCCCCGTCGGTGGACCAACCAGCGCCAGCCCCGTCAGTGGTCCAGCCGACTCCTGTTCCCTGTGCTGCGTTGGTGGTCCAGCCGATTCCTGTTCCTAGTGCTAGGCCGGAGGGAGAACACGGAGGTTTCATTGCTGGTGAGCGTAATGTGGGGCAGGACGGCATGAGCGCATCGTCACGTGCCTCTGTGCTTTAGTACGCCTCGTCTGCCTCTGGATCTGGATCGGGCTGCCCAGGCTGAACCACCTCTTCCTCTGGACCAGGTCCATCATTGACAATGTCCTGAAGAGAGAAGGGTGCAGATTCACCTGCGCTCTGGCTAAACAGGAACTCCAACCCGAGCAACTCATTAGAAAGGGACATCAGCAGGGGCCTGGAAATTCACCTCCACAGTCTCTCCGAACAGCTGCCAACAGCGGGTGTTGAGGCAGTCAATCAGCAGTGCTGAGTAGGTCCTGTGGTGCCGTCCTTTACCACCAAACACGGCATCCGATCTCCTGTCAGAGTTCCACCGCGCAATGCCACGTATTTGGTAAACCAGATACGGCCGTGCTGCACAGTGGGGACCTGAGTAGAGTAGAGTAAACCTTTAACATCCCTAAAGGGGCAAATTGGCTGACAAACAGCATTAACAAGGTATCCATACATATATGGAATTAAAGGAAAACCTGACTAAAAGAGTGGAGAACATGTCAAATGCATATGCTTCTGTAAAGGGCTGGCAGGTGCGGCAGCCGGGGATGGAGGTTAACGAGGAGCAGGAGCGGAGAGAGGGAGAGCACACAGAGGGAGAGAGAGAGAAGGCACAGGAGAAACCAGAATGCGAGGGAGGAAAAGAGAAACAGGACACTCACCAACAGCCGGGCTGTCACCACAACAGGAAATAACAATGTTTCATTGAATGTGTAATAAGCTACAAAATATCAGCCTGTTTGGGGTCACTATCTAACATCCATCGCAATCCACTAAACAAAATCATTACAATGAGCAGCAAAATAATCAGAACGGTGCAGGAACCACTTATCAGTTTTTACAAAAGAAGGAGTAAACTAAAAGGAGCACAAATACATGTGTGTGTTATAGTGTGCTGTGTTTCTGCCAATGTGAATGGTACACACATTGATACTGTGCACAAATGAAGTTCCTAATGAATATGTTTTTTAAATTGAATTGTTGTTTCACACCAGGACTCACATGGAAGACTGGATCTACGTGTAAGACAATGCTCTCCACCACCATCCTCATAAGACCAAATTATATTAAGTTTCACAGACTTGGCAAGGAGCTCTGAAGCTGCTTTAGAGGCTTGTGGTGGCCTGACTTCTTGCTGAGACACCTCATGTTTGTCTTTCCAGACATACTTATAGACTATAGGTGTACATCCTTAAACACATAAACAGACGTACACAGTTAACAACAACATCACTGTCATTTCCACCAGAACCATCAGAAGAAGCAGCAAGAATGAAAGATAGACGGGGGGCAATGTACCACATCCAAAGTCACAGTCCCAATTAGTTTTTTTCCCCACCAAATTATGGTGGAAGAAAATACCTCAAATATCTGTTAGTGTCACCTCTAGGATGGTAGAAAGTCTTCCTTGAGGGGAGCAAATTAAACTCACCGTGTAAACCAGCTGTGCTGGGAGTCCAATAAAAACTTTCTGTGTGTTTTGTTTTAGTTGAACATCACATTAGAATAATGGCAGGGTCACAGGTTTAATTTGTTACAAGTATACAGACTACTCTTGTGTACCTGGAATCATGTGAGGCAGAGATTTGTGGAATCCTTCCAGGCTGTTGCTTCCACGCAGACATAGTTGTGGATGGGGGCTCGCTAGGCTGGCTAGTGGACACATGCTGCTTGGGCTGGACAGGGGCCTCTGGCTGTTCTTCCCGGACATGGGCCTCACGCTTGAAGGTCCTGACAGAGGCCACAGGCTGTGTAGGAGCCTAAATGCAGTTTATTGATAAACAGAAATATTAATATTACACTAAGTAGCATGCAATAACTATAAAGTCATTTACATGTTCATTGAAGTAGAAGTAATTTCTCGTGTTTAAAATGTGTGTGGATGATTTACAGTGTAGAAAAATCTCATTTATATTACATTTAGGAAACAGACGAACACTGTATGACTGTCGTTTCCTATTAACTGCATGCACTTTAACTGCTCGGGGATACTCTCGCAAGAAGGTTTGGGTAGTAATCTTGGAAACAGTCAGGCAAGCTTTTTTTTTCATTAATTAACTCTCGTTTCTGTAATCTTCTTGTACCGTTGCTGTCTTATATCTAGGCAAAAGGATACAATTTCTACCCGTGGATTTATTGATGTGGATACGGACAAGAGGAACAGTCAAGCTAAGGGCTTATTTAATGCAAACTTACAGGCTGCTTGGACCGGACTGCGTCCTCTGGGTGCTTGGGCTGAAGTGGAGCCTCTGGCTGCCTGGTCTTGTCTGTGAGCCGGGAACCCTAGTTTCGCCCAGACTTTGCTTTTTGTATTATGAAGGTTTTTTTGTTTTCTTTAATGGCTTATTGTCTGTTAACTCTGTATCTCACTTGCCTTCCACAGCCTGGCATGCAGCTAACAGTTCAGTGTCGTCATCATCATCATCATCTGCCAATGGCGAAGGACCACACTTGGAGGGGCTTGCCTGTGGCTGCTGGACAACAAATGAAAAGGGACTTTCTAGATGTTCTTTCTTGTTTTTAATTACCAAAAGCAAACAGACACATTTAGCCCAAGTGTTTAAAATAGTTATTTCATCAGAATTTTCATTTACTAAGCTACTCTTACTGTTTCATGACAAACAAATAAATAAACACTTACTCGCTCTTTGTCAGTGATATACTTCCTGAACCTCGTCATCTGCACGCTTGTGATGTGGGTGACTGGTGTGTTTAACCACCGCCTCACAGAACTGCATGCTTTCTGTATTATCTCCCTCTGCTCATCACTGAATTGCTCTGGCCTATCCTTCTGGGCTTGGTACTGGCTGTAGATTTCCCACATCTCCTGAAAAGTGTGATTCTCAAACCCTCTCTGACCGTAGATACACCTGTCGACGTTGGCCTGAAGGAGACAGGAGATTTGTGCGAAGCTCTCAGCATATTCTGTGAGGCTGTCTTTCACCCACTGGTTCACCATCTCTCCCTTTCTATGTGGGTTTTTCATCTCTAACATGTGCTTGTCAAACACACTGGAAACATATACATCAACTTAGTACTGCCATAATTTATATCACCGCAACTGTGATAATCAGAAAAGAAACTTTGCAAAGATGAATAATAAACACTGATAACAGCCAAAGTTTTGTGCAAAGAGATCATTTCTTTTAAGCATGCCATCAAAATGGTATTCAAAATGCATAGCATACAATGTAATAAATGATGTAATGTAAGGGATTAAATATAATATGCTTGCTACTTCATGTAGCCCACATCGTTTGCCACAAGCCAGTGAAACGGTGCTTTCAAATACTGGCCAAATGGCACCACCAGCTTTCCCAGGCACAGCTGACGTGACGGCGCAGGGATACCCTCTGCTCGGAGGAGCCTCTCTGCGTGGACCGGGGCAGTGGCCTGGTTAAGTAGCTCCTGTGCAGGTTTGGGGAAGACCATTCTTTTCTCCCGATGGCAACGGGCCTCTTTGGTCGACATCAGTACGGCCTGTTGGCGATTTGTAGGGGCATCTGGCTTGACGACGCGGATTACCGGGGTCACCATCTTCAGTTGCAGCTACTGAAATACACACACACACACACAGAACAGGAGCGACAACAGCATTATTAGTGTCATTACATTAAGATAATATATCAATTACTAATATAAAAATAAATGTTTGCGCACAGTAGGTCATTAATAGCATTTTAGCACAAAGCAAGGAACAGTAGAAGAAGTGTCAGAGCAGGGTGAGGAGTGCTAAACCCTCAAAACAGCTCTGAGGGAGAGTTAATTAACTCCTGACTGACTGTTTCCCATGTATCTGAATTTTTTCTTCTCCAGCGTTCATATCATCTTCACATTCAAAATATTTTGCCCCAAAGGTTGCCAGTAACACAAAATATTAGTATGTGTTATAGAACTCTGATTATTCCTTGTGATAAATATTCCCTTTGTTATGTCCTCGCCTACAGTAGATAGGTAAGTATGTACACCAGGAATAATGGGCTACATCATATCTAGCAACAACTAAACTTAGCCTAGTTATAAATATAAATTATTACTATGTTGTGATGTATGCATTACCAAAAGAAGCATCTGCATCACTATGCACATGCCACAGTGTGGGTGTAAACCCTGTATAACATAGAATTATACTCTCTAATAGCCAAACAGCCGTTTTTCTGCCCACAACATACCTTTTTATCATGAACTGAGTGGCATTTTGCAACACAATAATCCAGTATAGACCTAACATTAATTTATTTAAGGTTTATTACAGGTGCTGGTCACATAATTAGAATATCATCAAAAAGTTGATTTATTTCAGTAATTCCATTCAAAAAGTGAAACTTGTATAACGTATACATTCATTCCACACAGACTGGTATGTTTCAAGTGTTCATTCCTTTTAATTTTGATGATTATAACTGACAACAAAATCAGTATCTCAGAAAATTAGAATATTGTGAAAAGGTTCATTATTGAAGACACCTGGTGCCACACTCTAATCAGCTAATTAACTCAAAACACCTGCAAAGGCCTTTAAATGGTCTCTCAGTCTAGTTCTGTAGGTTACACAATCATGGGAAAGACTGCTTGACAGCTGTCCAAAAGACGACCATTGACACCTTGCACAAGGAGGGCAAGACACAAAAGGTCATTGCTAAAGAGGCTGGCTGTTCACAGAGCTCTGTGTCCAAGCACATTAATAGAGAGGCGAAGGGAAGGAAAAGATGTGGTAGAAAAAAGTGTACAAGCAATAGGGATAACCACACACTGGAGAGGATTGTGAAACAAAACCCATTCAAAAATGTGGGGGAGATTCACAAAGAGTGGACTGCAGCTGGAGTCAGTGCTTCAAGAACCACCACGCACAGACGTATGCAAGACATGGCTGTCGCATTCCTTGTGTCAAGCCACTCTTGAACAAGACACAGCGTCAGAAGCGTCTCGCCTGGGCTAAAGACAAAAAGGACTGGACTGCTGCTGAGTGGTCCAAAGTTATGTTCTCTGATGAAAGTAAATTTTGCATTTCCTTTGGCAATCAAGGTCCCAGAGTCTGGAGGAAGAGAGGAGAGGCACAGAATCCACGTTGCTTGAAGTCCAGTGTAAAGTTTCCACAGTCAGTGATGGTTTGGGGTGCCATGTCATCTGCTGGTCCAAGGTCAACGCAGCCGTCTACCAGGAAGTTTTAGAGCACTTCATGCTTCCTGCTGCTGACCAACTTTATTGAGATGCAGATTTCATTTTCCAACAGGACTTGGCACCTGCACACAGTGCCAAAGCTACCAGTACCTGGTTTAAGGACCATGGTCTCCCTGTTCTTAATTGGCCAGCAAACTCGCCTGACTTTAACCCTATAGAAAATCTATGGGGTATTGTGAAGAGGAAGATGCGATACGCCAGACCCAACAATGCAGGAGAGCTGAGGGCCACTATCAGAGCAACCTGGGCTCCCATAACACCTGAGCAGTGCCACAGACTGATGGACTCAATGCCACGCCGCATTGCTGCAGTAATTCAGGCAAAAGGAGCCCCAACTAAGTATTGAGTGCTGTACATGCTCATACTTTTCATGTTCATACTTTTCAGTTGGCCAACATTTCTAAAAATCCTTTTTCTGTATTGGTCTTCAGTAATATTCTAATTTTCTGAGATACTGAATTTGGGATTTTCATTAGTTGTCAGTTTTAATCATCACAATTAAATGAAATAAACATTTGAAATATATCAGTCTGTGTGTAATGAATGAATATAATATCCAAGTTTCACTTTTTAAATGGAATTACTGAAATAAATCACTTTTTGATGATATTCTAATTTTATGATCAGCACCTGTATATGATATTTTAATATCATTGACCTAGCTTATTACTACGGTTTTGCTATTTGCTACAATACTGGTCCACACTGTGGAGTGTCAGGATTGCTGCGGGAGGGGTCACTTTCTGCTGAGGTTTCTGTAAAGTACAGTTTGAGTACAGGTTTCAGGCATCTCTTATGAACTGCACCCTGCTTTTTCCTTAAGGTGCCTTAACCTACCTCTGTCTCTTTAGTGACAATATAGAGTCTGAAGCGCTTCAGCAAGCAAGAAGAGATGTCGTCCTCCTTCATGACGAGGGATGGTCATGGTCATGGTCACTGCCAGCCTGAGGGTCAGCTTGGAGGTGCTTGTGAAGGCTGTACCACTGCCACATTTCCTGGAATGTGAAGGACCTGAATCGGCCCTGGCCATAAATGGCCCAGTCAATGTTGATCTCCAGGTGGCAGGAGACTGGAGGAAACAACTGCACGGATTTGAGCAGGTAATCCTTCACCCACTCATCGCTGATTCCAGCTTTCCTGTGTGGTTGACGGCTCTCTTTGATTTGGCAGTCCAGGATGCTAAAATATAGAACATGATATTTGATAGAAGAAAAGACAAACTGTACAAAGTTTGATTGACTGTTTAGTGAAACATACTCACTATTTAACGTATCCTACATCATTTTCCAACACAGTCTCACTCCCTACTCGTCAAATGTCTGACGCATGGTCAAGGGACCCTGGCGTCACTTTTTTGACGCACTGGGTATACCTTCGGCTTAATTTTTCAACGTGCGGGGCAGTAAAATAGACTTCTATAGAACTCAACAGCGTTGAAATTTGACGTCTTGGGTCGATCACCACACCGCAACCCGTTGTCTGCCTTGTGGGTCGAGACAACAATAAATAAAAATAAAAAGGAATACGCTACCAAAAATGATCTATACCAGGGCGATTCAAATGCCCTCCAACTGGTGTTTAATGTTTAAAAACCCTCGCAATCTGATATCAAAGGGCCCTCAAAAGTTAAGCGCGTTCATCAGCGGTGAGTTTAACAACGCACATGGTGTGCAACCACATTCAGCGGTGAGTTTAACAACACTCAACTGCAGGTAAAACGGCATTCAGAGGTGAGTTTGACCAAAGCAACGCACAACTGCAGGTAAAACGTAATTAAAAGGTGAGTTTAACGCTCCAATGCGCGTGCAAGTATGCAGTTTTAAAGCGTTTTCTTATCATAGGTAAAACACTAGAGCATGCTGGATAACGTATTTCTATCGGAGGTTTGTTGATTTAATATGCTACGATTGTGTTCAATTAATCATTTTTTTAAATTATTATTTACTAAATCCTCTAAATTAATAACGCTGATGTCACCGTATGGGCGATCCCAAGGTCCATTGCGATTTTCCACTGGGTAAGTAGAAGGGTTCATTAATAGAGATGGATACTCTTCTTACATTTACACATCAAAAACGGTTGGATCAAACGGTTTTGATTAAAATGATCACAGGGAAAAAGTTAAAGAAATGTGTTTCCTTGTTAATACAAGTATAATTAATAACATAAAAATATTAAAAATGGCACTGATTATCAGCCAAGCTGACATTTTGAATGGTTGGTATCAATATCAGACATGAGTGTCAAGATCAGTCCATAACTAGTGAGTTATTGTATTGTGAGTTTGCAGGCAACAACCCCTACAGTATTCTGGCCTAATATTACTATACGCACCCACAGACCTCCCCACCACAGCCCAAAGCATGGGCAAACTAGACCAACATTTTCTCAAGTTCTTAAACCTTTCAGTTATTTAGTATTTATGTAGTTGTATGTAGCATGATCTTCAAATCTGAATTTATTATCTTTCCCTTCTCTCAACAGGTTCCCTAGTCCCTTCATCATTTACTTCAAAACCTCAGCTTCGTTACAAAGCAAAAACAAAGGCACTTTTAAGAGCCACTTTTGTCTAGTTAATTGTTGTTAGTCTGTCTGGTTCTCTGTTGTTCTTGCTCTTTTGCTCTTCCCCCTATCCCTTTAGTGTTGTCTTGTTTGTCCTTGTTCACCATGAGTGACAATTCCAATTTCAAACAGGTCCTTAATGAGCTTGTTGAACATTCTAAATTAAATTATGAACTCCAGATCATGGATGATTTCATCAATAAGATGCAGGGAGAACAGGAGGCAGCACCATCCACCAGCCATCAACCAGTCCAGGAGGCAGCACCATCCACCAGCCATCAACCAGTCCAGGAGGCAGCACCACCATAGCCATCAACCAGTCCAGGAGCAGCACCATCCACCAGCCATCAACCAGTCCAGGAGGCAGCACCATCCACCAGCCATCAACCAGTCCAGGAGGCAGCACCATCCACTAGCCATCAACCAGTCCAGGAGGCAGCACCATCCACCAGCCATCAACCTGTCAGTGGCTGAAAGAGACAGTGATGGAAATGTTGTCTATGACATACCGAGATCACCCGAAACCAAACGGGTCAGTTTTCTTTTTTCAGTCATATTACTTAAAGGAGTACTCCTGTGATTTTTCACATAGATCTAAAACGGAGATATAGATGTTTTACCACTTGGGATTGAATACATGAATCAGTCATGTGTCTGGTATGAGATATGAGGTTTTTATTACATACTCATGATCATCCAAAGTGGTATAGACAATGAAATTGGGCCAATAAAAGTATGTATCATTGTGTGGAATAAAATGAGCTTGTCAAAATCTATGGAATTGTAATGCTGTAAAGGTTGATTTGGGTTTTATTTTCTGCTACAGCTAGTCACAGCTACAGTCGTAAGTCTAGTTCTCATACTAGGATGTTGGACAACAGCTTTGAGATAACCAACTACTGTCCCCCTGACACTGTTGGTATGTTCTTTATTTGGTGTCTATTAGTTCATTATGTTTATAGATTCTAATAATTAGAATGTAAATTACATGTTTTTGCGACAGAATAACCGACAACATGTTGCACACTTTGATAGTGTAGAAAATTGTTTTTAAATATGATGTACTATTTTAACAGAGACTTTCCTTGAAGAGCTAAACCACTCACAGGGTGATGACTTGGATGATCAGGAAACGGCACCAGCACCACACAAGCTTCCTCAGACTGGTCTACTAGAAAAAGTCTCCTCTCAGAGAGGTGGGAGAAAGAGAGACCCTGTCTGGTGAATACCATGGTGGCACAACAAAATGTGAACACTCAGATCTGCCAACAATGTGGCAGCAGTGCAGCTGCTGTCCGTTGTCGTGACTGCCGACCACAACCATCTTTTGTGCTGATTGTGATGTCAGTATACACCGAAACCATGTGTTCCACAACAGGGATGCAACAATAGCTGGATTCTTTCAGCCATTGCCTCCAACAACCTGTGTCGTGGAGAGGGCTCTTTCCCACTGAGGTAAGCTCTATTCTTTGAGTGTCTTATTTAGGGCTGCACAATTATTGCAATCATAACTGAATATGATCCAACGCAACTGCCTAATGGTAAAATCTTCAAAATCATTTGTGACATTTGACTTTTATATTCACGTCATCCTCCTTGACTGTGCAACTTCTGGTTGGTGGGTGTGCGTAGTGTGTGAAGGGGACAAAAATTCTGATTGGTGAACTTCAGTCGGTCAGTGGGTGTTAGTCTTGTACACTGGCTGTGCTTACTTATCAGGGGTGGCACAAATTAAGAGACATTTGGAATATTGAACTGGATCAGATCATACACATTCAAAAATTGAATTGGAAATGGTAATCGCTTATCTGTCAGAAAAAGTGCAATTATATTGTGCAGCACTAGTCCCATTCTCAGTTTATTTAAATAACTTTACAGTATAATAGGCTTCACAGGAATGTTTTGAGTACTTTCTCTGAAACACACTTAATGACCTTTATCTTTAAAGCTTTTCAAATCATTGATAAAAAAGAAAAAGAAAATGATTGCAGAATACTTCCCAGTTAGTACATAGGATGATGCATGTCTTTAATCCCTGCATATGATGTGTCTTTCAGTGTGTATTGTGCCGTGGAGATTCCCAAAAAAATATGTAGTTGTTCTCCGGGATCGTTGAGTGTCAACACAGGAAAAGTTGTTGCTGTGGTTACAATGAATGGTAAGAATAAAATGAACTTAAGGGAACATTCCAGATCAAGTGGCTTTAGCCTCCATATCACATTCTGGGCAAAGTGCCCATAGGGACTGGGTTGGACTTTAGACCTGATTCCAACCCATAGGGCTCTCCCACTCGCTTCCTGCCACTTTTCATTGTCCTATTTGAATAAAAAAAAAAGGCAGTGCTGTTGGCTTTGTAATGTGTCCTGATCTATTTCTATTCAACGTCCCTATAGTGGTCTGCGCTGGGCAGGATTTTGTCTGCGCCCCCCGTTCCCCAATATTCTGTCCCGTTCCGCAATAATGTGTTTTAGTCCCGCTCCCGCCCGCATCTATACCCTTATGTGCATCTCCCGCCTGTGAAAGACCCAGGATAGGCAGGAGGGATGTTCAGTTTTGCGTTCTGTCTCACAAAAGAGGCACTTGACAATGAGAAAGACTGCCAGATGTATGATTTTAAGTTTTATTAGTTCTGAATGTACTACATAGGTGATAGTAAT
>NW_024040485.1:32094399-32129733 GCF_014851395.1 Micropterus salmoides | reverse complement strand
GGAGTTTACCCAGTCGGTGAGTTCTTCAACCTTCTTTCACACCCAGCGTCGTCATCCTGTCCACTTCCTTTTTAAACGGTCTCTCAGCGGTGCTGGAACTCTTTGTGCAGCATGCACTACTGGTTGTACATTTTCTCTTAACTGGATTTTGTATGTGAAGGCAGTGCACCAAAACCTCTGAAAACATCTACAAAGTTCTGTGTATTGGAGTCAACAGTGTCACTGGTGTTCTTGCCCTGGCAATTAGAGCTAGCTTACCAAAGGCAGGCCACTGTTTGGGTTTGAATGTTCGATCGTCTGTCTGCTGCGCAAGCCGTCTCCGTCCCTCACTTGAGACAACACTTACAGCGGCGCCATCACCCACACACTCGCTGCGCTCGCCGCTAACTCGCTGAATGTCTTCACATTTGCGAGTGCTCACTTGCCTGGCAGATCTTGATGGCCCCTTCCAGCGTCAGCTCCGTTTCCCGCAGTAGCCTTTCCTCCACACCAAACACGACCTGGTCATGGAGCATGTAGCAAAGTTGCATGACTGTGCTTTGAGCTTCAAGTCGCTCAGAAAGCTATCAAAGGGTTCACGCTGCTGCTGCACCCGGGAACGAAAAACATATCTCTCGTATGTATCGTTCTTTTTTGGAGAGCAGTGGGCATCAAACTTTTCGAGCACTTTATCAAGTTTGTCTTGTCATCTTCACTGTCGTATACGACATACATACTTGTTCCCACAAACCACCACTGACACCATTTGGTACAATGTGGAATTACACCTAATCATCACACCTGGGTCATCCAGGGCGTCGGCATGTCCCCCTTCATCGTCGTCACTGATCAGGAGGGAGGCCCCTTTCTGCAGATTGGTTGTGAAGGCGGTGGAGCTGGTGACCCCTTTCCTCCGGTGCACAAGCATCGCATCAAAGTTGTTTTTTTACCCACCAACAACTCAGCTTCACCAAAAGGAACGTCAGTGTCACTGAGTTAAATTTCTTTTGTAGCTTCTCTGTCAGACAGCAACGAGGAACGGGAAAAGCCTCGTCACGCTGGCCCCATGACCGAAGCCGCCGCGCCGACTCAGCGACCGCGGCCGAGCCACGGGAGAGCGCATCCGGCCGTCTTCGGAGAAAAGAGCCGCACGGGACCTCAGCGCCCTCAGGGGTAGGGCCTCGCAATGGCCGCAAGCGGCCCCCTCGTGAGCTCCTGGGCGTGCGGCATCCCCAGACAAGACGCACACAGGGCACGAGTGTCCCCAGCCGTGATGTTGACGCGGGCATGGGAAACACTGCCTGAACTGCTCACCAGCCATCTCCTCTGCCAGACTTCCTTCCAGGTAAGAAATTTCCTCTCGTGGTTGCCGAATAGAATAAAGCTAATGTGTCCGGTGTGCCGGCGTGCTTATATACGCCTCCAGTTACGCCGTCACGCTACCGTTCTAGCAACGCCAATAGGATTGGAGTATTTCACTCATGGTTTCAGCCCTGCCACGCCCAGAGGTGTTCCCATATTCCCAGCAAAAATTACAGCCAAAACTTCAGAGCAAAACACGAGTGCTTCTTACTCAACCCGCACCAAAGTGTATCTTTATCTTAATAACACAAACATGAACAGATTAACTGGAGGGTCACAGTGTCTGACTCAGTTGTGTTTCTCCATTCTGCCTCTCTGTCCTTCCTTTCAGACACATTCCCACCTCTCATTACCATTTCTCCACCTGTCCACCAGGTGTCCTCAGATGTCTCTCCCCCGCACTGAGCTAACATCTTTCCCACCATTCCCATCACCTGACCTCCCCGCCCACCTGCTCACCTGTTCCTCATTTCCCTCACAAAGCTCAGTGTATAGTTTTTTTGTCGAATCTCCTCCTTAGGTACGCTGTAGCCTATGCATAGCCGTGTGGAGATATTTCTTAAGGGCTTTGTTGATGTGACAGGGAAATGTAAGACAGCTCTAGCTTAGAGTAATTTAGCTGACCCCATAAGTGTTTTCTGACATTCTAGCTTTAGGTGTTTTCACATGTACTTAGACTGATTAGTTAGAGACAGTAGCTCAGGCGTCAGGCTGGCAGATATCAGTGTTCTCTGGGAATCTTACAAGAATATTTACAAGAACTCACTGGCTCCACAGATCAGAGAACCACTCATGGATAGTGAGAGATTCCAATATGACGAAGCATTGGAGTCTAAACAGATAGATCAGTTGTAGGTGAAAGAAGACCTAATAGAGAAACCTACAGGCACTGGGGGGAAGAAAGAAACATAAAAGGGACCACCAGATGTTCTCCTTCAGATTCGGTGTTGGCAGTTGATGCTACACCGGCTAACAAAGGCTTTCAATCTGTACAGCATACAGCACCGTCTTTCCTTAAAGTCTTGATACAGATCAGAAATAATCTCTGTAAACAGATATCTGCATATGAATGTATTGTTTTTCTGTTTGTAGTCCGAATAGTATTGACCAATCAAATCTGAGCTGGTTTGGTTGCATGCAGGTCAACAGTCCGTGTGGAGAGCAAATAAGGCAGAAACCATCGGCTATCATCTGATGAATATTTAACTTCAGATTAGCTTTTATATCAGATGACAGCTGATGGGCTCTCAGATTGCTTATCGGACTGTAAACAATGACAAGAGCACAGAAGAGGAAGTCTGGGCCTGGACATCTGCATCTTCTTCTGAGAGTCAGAATCAAGTGAATTAATGAAGTGAATCCTCTGGGACCAAGAATGTCTGAACAACAATGTCAATCCTCCATCCTTTGGTCCAGGTCCAGTCCATCTGGACCAGCAGACATCAGCATGCACAGCAACACTGCTAGTGTGTCTAAAAGACAATAAAAGAAGAGACAGTCATGTTGATATGAACATTAGAGAAACACATCATGCAGCTGAAATATGATCCTGGTTCATCATCTGGACTCGTTCACCTCAGCTGACACATTCAGCAGCTGACAGGTTTTTGTATTACTCTGTTTCACTGTGGGAGGAACTACTACTTCATCTTTGGCTCTGGAACTAAACTGTATGTAACAGGTAAGAATAAACATTTATTTCCTTCAGTTGTTTTATTGAACAAGTTAAAATGTGTTTTTAATGAGTTTCTGCTGTTTCAGGCTTCAAATATTAGTTTGTTCATAATTAGTAGAGTTCTTGCAGCCGTGCAGCTATTGTTACATAAAAAGGTTCATAATTCCTGAAAAGATGTTTAAATTTCACTGCACAACTGACGTTATTCTTTATTTCTGCACCAGCAAAACTGATTCATATGGAAAAAGTAAGATATTGACAAAGTTGTAAATATACAGTATTTGATCCTCTCAGTGAGTCAGCGCAGTCTATTGTTTTTGAAAAGACATTTTACTATAAATATGTTGTACAGGACAATTATTCATTTTAAATGATAAAATTTACATCACGACAGTCAGATACCGATAATATTGCAATAACTATAATTTATGTTTTTATATGTGAAATAGAGTGATACAAAGTCGCTCACACAAATATATTGCATTTTACTTTTAATATAAATACAAATAGTTTGTGATGCTTTATAATTTAATTATAAAACATGTTTTCAAAAGTATATGGTAGTAAAAATGATGTATCAGGTTCTTTATAATTTTAACATCACATTATTACATTATATTAAAAGTAATCAGTCAATACTGAATCTTATTTAATATTATAAAGCTGTCTTTATTCACATTTAACATATTAAAAAAGACATTGATAGATATTGATGTATTGATTAGTTGTTGAGTGGTTCAAGTTCAGAAATTATAAATAATGTACGTGACTTGACTTGAAATTATTTTATGTGAAGTAAATATGTAATTTGGTGTAATATGTATTTTTACCCTAACATGTAAACAGTAGTTTTGATTCTTATGTAATGTTTGATATTATGTTACATTAAAATGTACTTAGATTACAGTATTGTTGTTTCATCAGACTTTCGATCATGTATCTGAACATATATGTAAATTGTGTTTTATATAGAATTTTTTAATTTTAAAACTTTATGAAATTACTGATGCAACAATTAGATTTTTTTGCCGTTAAAATAAAGTATATGATATATAATGTCTAAGTAAATGTAAAAGTATAACTAATTTAATGTGAATGTAAAAAATACCTTTATTAAAATATGTTTATTAACCCTAATATATAAAACATTAAGTTTTTAAAGGAGATATTTCATAATTATATTATAAGAATCAAGCATATGTAGAACTGCTAAATAAGTAAAATTCTTTTCTTTCCTCATATAACATATTAATATTATTATTATTATACATGACGTGTGTGATATGAAGGTGAATCCAGTCCATGTAGTGAACTGTGTGCTGTATTGATGAGGAGCTCAGTGATCAGAGTCCATGTAGTTTCCAGGATCAGACTGAATGCAGTGCTGGAAGCTGCTGTTGACTGTGTGAATGTGTGTCTGTGCTGCTTGTTGCTGCTGTCAAACTTCAGATAAGCCGGTAGTGAAGCCCGTGGTGAGCGTGTACCCAGCAGCATCCAGAGCCCACCATGAGGGAAGAGCTCCCTGCTGTGTGTGGCCTCAAACATGTTTCCTCCTCTGGTCCGCTTCTCCTGGAAAAGACGAAAGGTGAACGAGTCTCTGGAGGAGCAGGCACCTGCTGAGGAGGAGCAGGCACCTGCTGAGGAGGTGCAGCTGGAGCTCAGAGAGTCGGGACGCACCGCCGCCATCAGAGTGATTGATCGGGACGCTCTCTCCAAATATAAATACCGCTGCTACGTCCAGCACGAGGGGGGGGGTAGTGAAGGCCCAAACAGAACAAGGTAATGAAGGCTTGGTGACTGTGTTCAGCAGAGAATCAGCTTCATGTGGAGACGCTGTCAAAGAGAGCAGAGGAGCAGAGGACTGACATTTCTTTCTGACTGCTTTTCTGTTTCAGAGGTTCCGGTGGCCTCCTGTCCTCCAGAGAGAGAGAGCCAGCAGACCTGGCAGCTCTGCAGCAAGCTGACTGTAAGATCACCTGCTGCCTCTCTGCATAGACAGTTCCAATGTTCTGCTGCAGTTAGGGCTGCATGTAAAAATCAACTATTCCGACTTCAAACTCATAATAACCTGTTTCTTTTCTGTTTGATCCTTGAGGGACTTTGTCAGAAATTGTAATTGTTAGTTGTGAATTAGAAAGTTAATTGTAGCTCTTAACTTTAAAGGAGAGAATCAGATGGGACTTTGAAGCCGACCCGTCTTCATGTCGTCCCACCTGGAAGGTCCAAAGTATACTAATGATATTCTGATGTCTCTGTCTTTCTGTCTGTCAGTGTCCTTCCAGTCTCAGTGCAGGGTGAAGCTGCTCTGGCTGCTGTACACAGTGCTGATAGTGAAGAGTCTGGTGTACTGCTGTGGACTCCCTCTGCTATGAATCCTCAGAAACAAGGGACCATCCACCGGCTGCACACATGCTGACTGACTGTTTTCTGCTCGCCTTTTCTCACCATCAGATCTCATCAATTCATCTCAGTGATCACCACTCAGAAATGTTATGTTGTGCACAGGTTAGATATAGTCTTCAAAAAAATATAAACATATATTTGCAGTTACTGAGTGTAAATTCTGTGGTATAGTGTTATTTTGATCATCTAGTTTATTTCCTCTTGTAGAAAATGTAACTGAATTATTAGCTGTCTGCTAGATATTTTATCATTTACAATATTTGTCTGTTCTCTTTTTAATACATTATGCAGAGTGTGGTAGAATTCTTTTAGAGTAACTTTCTCAATAAACTAAAAAAATCACAGCATCTGGGTTTTATAAACATCCTTGTTTTTATGGATTTCGGGTTGGTCTCATAGCAAATAGTTAACTTCATTGGCAATGTGAGTTGACAGCTACAAATAATTTGACTCAGGTTGTAAGCAGCTCACAATATACTTTCACACATCGCCAAGAACAAATGTACAGGAAGATATGAATATAAGCACACAGCTAAACAAGGACAACAAAGCTAAACAAAGATGAGCGAACATAAACATATAGCTGTTATATACAAGTCATTTTATAATTGTGTCAGTGTGGATGTAAAACTCTACGCTGATGACACTGTTGTTACACACATGAACAAACAGCAGAGCTGCTGTGAAGCTACAACTGCTATAAAATGATCCCACAGCAGCTCCATCAGTCGGGTTGAAGACTGACTGTCGGCAACATGATGGCTGTGTTTATTTCTTCTAAACCAATAAAATGCTGCTTAACTTTTTATTTTGCCTGCTGCCGTTTTGAAACGTTGTTTAGTTATTATTCCCATGTGAACACTCTGCTGTCTGACTACCTGTTAGAATCAGTGTGAGGTCATAAAGTGGGATCAGAGCAGACTACAGGTGGTTGAACATATCTCCTTTTATTTCAGCTTCTCAGCTCTGAGTTCAGGATTTGAGCTGTTTCTCTCACAGATTAATAACAGATCAAAACTGAGACAGTGAGTACTGAGCGCTGAAATCAAACTGAACTTCCTAGAATGATTTGACGGTTGTAACTGTCATTGTGTTATTAATGTGAAAAAGTGCAGCTAGCGGTGAGGAGGCTGCAGAGCAGAAACCCACACTGCTGCAGGAAAGGAAGTGCTGATTGGCTGTCAACAGTTTTTTTTATGAGTCCTAATGAGAACAGATTCATATCTGCTGCTGTACACACTCATCAACTCCTCTCCCTCTCTGTAGCTGTTTGTAGAGGGTGAGAAAGAGAGAGGGGGGGGGAGAGGGGAGGGAGAGAGAGAGAGAGAGATAGAGAGAGAGAGGGCAAGAGAGAGGGGGAGAGAGAGAGAGGGGAGGGAGGCAGCCTACACAATATATCCACACAGAGGTACAGACAGTAAAGGTGATGTTGCTGTAGACTAAATGAAAAATGGTACAGATATTTATAGTAGTGTTAATGATAACAATCGTAATGTTAATTATTATAATAACAATAATAACAATAGGACTAGTAACAACAGTTGTTGTAGCAGAGGGTGTCGCAGCAGGTGATCCGCAACCACAGATCCAGACTCCACAGCTCCAGAGCCAGAAAACCTGCAGGAAGAGATAGGAGGAGAGAGGAGAGGGACGAGAAAGCACAAGACTACCAGAAAGGGGAGAAGTTGAGTTAGTAACATGCAATAATGGGATGAGGTTGCATACAGAGGGAGAGAAAGTAGAGGAGAGAGGAGCTCAGTGCATCATGGGAAATCCCCCGGCTGATGGAATCGCATCTTTAAATTTAGCTACAGCACTATCAGAGAGACATCTTGTATAGAAATTTTTGCCCAATGGTGTATAGTTTAGCAATACAAACTCAAATGTTATCAAACAGTGGTCGGACAAAGAGGGATTCTGTGGGAACACCATTAAATGTTTAATTTCAATACCATACACCAAAACAAGGTCGAGGGTGTGGTTAAAACAGTGAGTCGGTTCATGAACACTCTGAGAGAAGCCAATGGAATCTAACAGAGAGATAAACGCAGTACTAAAGCTGTCATTCTCAACATCCACATGAATATTAAAATCCCCTACAATAATAACTTGGTCCGTTTTAAGGACTAAAGTTGACAAAAACTCTGCAAATTTATATAAGAATTCAGAGTACGGGCCAGGTGCTCGGTACACTATAATTATAATGTAACTATAATTTCGATGGTCTGGGGACACTATAGGATTTTCACTAAGTAACTCCTGAAATGGATGAGCAGATAAGTGTGTTAGACTGCGACTCTGCCTCCTGGTCTCAACTCTGGGTTGTCATGGATTTGGTCCACTAATAAACTTGGCCAGATTTCTAGAAATGAGAGCTGCTCCTTCCCGAGTGGGATGGATGCCGTCTCTCTGAATCAGACCAGGTCTTCCCCAGAAAGTCTCCCAACGATCTACAAAGCCCACGTCGTTTGCTGGATACCACCTCCACAACCAGCGGCGGAATGGCGACATGACCGCGCCCCATCCCGTGAGTCTGTTGAAATAATTGTTCGGCGACAGATTGCTCCCAACACAGGACCTTGGGACAGGAACCAAGGCTTCCTCCATACGGACAGGGAACGAAGGCATCCGCTCGTAACCCGTATCAGACAGAGCGGATTTCCCCTCAGGGTGAATCCCTTGGATTTTAGCCACCACTGCAGGGCTCTCATGTGCAGTAGTCCGGAAGGTATTATACTGGATGCTGCTGCCAGAAGACCCAACACCCTCTGAAAGTGTTTCACAGTGATGGCGCGGCCTAACTGCACTCTGGTCACTGAGGATAAAATGGACTCGATGCGTGCGGGAGACAGGTGGGCCCGCATCGTCGTTGAGTCCCACACCACCCCTAGGAACGCAGTCCGTTGGGCGGGTGTCAGCACGCTCTTCTTAGGCGAGGTGGGCGAGGACGACATCTCGATGCTGAACCGCTAACTCTCGAGACTGGGCCAGGACGAGCCAGTCGTCGATGTAATTCAGTATGCGGATGCCCTGGAGCCTCAACGGAGCCAGAGCTGCATCCATGCATTTGGTGAACGTGCGGGGAGATAGTGCTAGGCTGAACGGAAGAACCCGATACTGGTAAGCCGTGCCGCCGAAGGCGAACCTCAGGAACTTCCTGTGAGAGGGACGGATGGAGATGTGGAAATAAGCGTAAGCAGATCTATCGTGACAAACCAATCCTCGGATTGGATGTGACTGATGATGGCTGGGATGGTAAGCATCCTGAACCTGAATCTCCTCAGAGATTGGTTCAGGGACCGCAAATCCAAAATCGGACGCAATCCTCCGTCCTTCTTGGGGACCAGGAAGTAACTTCGCCAAGCTTCCGCGAACTTCGCCAAGGGGACCAGTCCCTCGGGGCTGGTGGCCGGTGTCCCGCGGGAATCCCCGGTGGCGCCCTGAAGCGGAGGACCGCCAGGGAAGGCTCGCCGGTAAACCACGGTTTGTGAGCCCAGTCGTGTTCCGGCTGCCGCCCCGAGGGGCGGACAGATCGACGAGGGCCTGCCAGCGGCTAGCGCGTCCCGAGCGCTGAAGCGGTGGGAGAAACAACGCCTGTTGCTGGAGCCACCATGAGAGAGGGGACCTCGATCGGCCTCTCTCAGGGGAAGGGGGGCAGGGAGGGGGAGGAGGCGGGGGTGGTGGTGGATCCTCCTACTCGAGGTCTCAGGCTGTGGGCGAGAGCGCCGTCTTGCGTCCCAGGTTGGTTGAGGGGGATCCCGCAAAGCGACGCTCTGCTTCTGGCTGTGGCGGTAGGTGCTGGATGATGGTTGTGTCCGCCTTTCCTGAGCCGTCGCAGTCCTGGAGTCTGACCGGTGGGGGAGATATCGCTCAAATGCCTCTCCCTGAGTTTTGCCGTGCTGGAACCTGTTAACGACAGCATCCACTGCTTCGCCAAACAGGCCAGAAGGCGAGAGGGGCGCATCCAGGAGAAAAGCCCTCTCCTTCCCCTGGATGCCTGATAGGTTGAGCCACAGATGGCGCTCCGTAGCCACCAAAGATGGATAGAAGAAAAATGGATCGGCCGATGGAACGGGCCATTTCCTTGGTCACACGAAGAGCCAAGTCCGTCGCTCTACGGAGCTCCGTCAGGTCCTCCTCAGAGGGACGTCCCCCTACGTCACAGTCCCGAAGAAGATCGGCCTGGTATGCCTGCAAGACAGCCATCGTATGTAGGCTGGCACCAGCTCGACCCGCTGCCATGTAGGCCTTGCCCACCAAATCGGACGTCATCCGACATGGCTTGGTGGGGAGCGCCGGCGTCCGGATGGATGAGGCAAGGTTGGGAGAGAGGTAGCTAGCCAGTGCCTCCTCCACTCGTGGCATCGCTCCGTAGCCGTGCTGTCTGATTCCCGTCACGTTTCCATAGTCCAGCCGGGGGGACGTAGACAGCCGTGCAGAGAAGGGTTATTCCATGATCTACACAACTCGTTGTGCAGATCCGGAAAAAATGGTAGGGGCCGTCACGGGGGTGGCGCTTGGTGTTGCAGAAACCGCTCATCTAGTTTGCTGCCTGCCGAAGGCTGCTGCATTGCCTGTGGCCAATCAATGTGCAGCTTGGCTACGGCCCGCGTCACCACTTCCAACAACTCCTCGTATCCTGGCTAGGGCTGATGACGTTCAGTTTCCCCTATGCTAAGCACATCTAGCTCCTCAGAGCCAGATCGTGTCAGCCTTTCCGGACTCGCCCCTCGAGTGGGAGAAACCGAGAAACGGGCTCCCGATCGGGGACGAGGGGAGGAGGATTCCGCGGACGAGGACCGGAAAAAGGCCTCAACCGTTCCGGCACCCTCGGCGATCTCGCGTTGTGATTCCCAGGATCGGAGCTGCCGCGACGACTCAGCGACCGCGGGGCCTGTGCCACGAGGGGAGCGCATCCGACCATCCTCTAGGAAGCTCGAGATCTCAGCACCCTCAGGGGCAGGGCCTCGCAATGGTCGCAGGCAGCCCCCTCGAGAGCCGCCTGAGCATGCGACGTCCCCAGGCATGAGACGCACATCCCATGGGTATCACCTTCTGTGATGAAACGCTCACAAGGGAAGACACACTGTCGGAATCGCTTTGACATGATCTTCTGCTGCTTTGTCTCGATGTCAGGTAGGAAAATGGAGCTTCCAAACATAGCCAGAGTGCCTGCTGAATAGAAAGAAGCTAATGTGTCCTGTGTGCTGGCGTGCTTATATACCCCCTCCGGTTACACCGTCAAACACTACCGTTCTAGTAACACCAATAGGATTGGAGTAGTTTCATTCATAGTTCAGCCCTGCCACGCCCAGGGGCGTTCCCATAGTGTTGTAATGCGCAGTTCGATTTCCCACGAAGGGGAACATCAAGTTCACACAAGATGTCAACAACAGCAGTTTGGCCTTCCTGGTCTGTGCTGTATACACTGAAGAGGACAGAAGCCTGAAAATGAGGGTTTACAGAAACCCACACACAGACCAATACCTACTTTTCAATCCTAAATGGACTTTTGTGAAAACAGCCAGAAGATCCAGGAACAACACCAACACTATGAGGGATGAGGAAAGAAGCAAAAACAGAAGCCGTTGCTGAACAGAGGAGGGGGTCTACGCCACCACTTACAATAATGTCCTTTCGTCACTTCCCAGGAAACTGAACAAACGTAACCTCTTGGCCTCAGGTGATGGTCGTTCAGACTTGGCCTTGGGTGACTCTAACGACCATAACTGTTGTTACAACAGCCAGGAGCACCAACCTTGGATAACTATGACCTAGATCACTGAGAAACCTCACAGATATATCATACTACATATTGTTTCTATTATACCACATACTTAACCCCTTGACGTCGATTGTAGCGAATTCGCATCACACCTCTTCCAAGATAGCGCATGGATTCCCCAACGTCTGAGATACTGATTTTGGGATTTTCATTAGTTGTCAGTTATAATCATCAAAATTAAAAGGAATGAACACTTGAAATATATCAGTCTGAGTGGAATGAATGTATAAATTATACAAGTTTCACTTTTTGAACGGAATTACTGAAATAAATCAACTTCGTGATGATATTCTAATTATATGACCAGCACCTGTACACTGTAGCATTTCTACGTTTACTTAAGATTTTTAAACTGAAATATTTCTCCACATATGATTTTAAATGTAGCTAGAACAGAGGAAATAAAATCTTATGTCCTGGTTGATGTAAGAACACGTGCTGCAGCATTCTGGATCAGCTGGAGAGTCTAAATGGACTTTTTCGAGCAGCCTGATAGTAAGAAATTACAGTAATCCAGCCTAGAAGTAACAAATGCATGGACTAGCTTTTCTGCATCATTTTGAGAAAGGATGTTCCTGATTTTTGCAATATTACATAGGTGAAAAAAGGCGGTCCTTGAAATTTGCTTAATGTAAGACTTAAACGACATGTCCTGATCAAAAATAACACTGAGATTGCTCACAGAGGTGCTGGAGGCCAGGGCGATGCCATCAAGGCAAACTATATCTTTAGATAATGCATCACGGAGGTGCTTGGGTCCCAGAACAATAACTTTAGTTTAGAGTTTAACCTTAGAAAATTGCAGGTTTTAATATCCTGAAGGCACATTTGGTGTGTAGCTAACTAATTAGTTTCATCTGGCTTGATCGATAGATATAACTGAGTATCATCTGCATAACGATAAAGGTTTATGGAGTGTTTCCTGATAATATTGCCTAAAGGAAGCAGATATAAAGAGAACAGGATTGGTCCGAGCACAGATCCTTATGGGACTCTATGACTAACATTGGCGTGCATGGAGGATTCAAATTTGATTAATGATTCTGGAAACTAAAAACATGTTTATGAGCAGGAGATGCACAAAAAATGGAGGCTGAAACTATTTTATACATTAACGTTTGTGTTAAACCATCAACCTTGTGATAACTGTTTCCTGCTGATACAGTCCATCAATTAGTCACGACTTATCACCTTAATATAAAGTATCCAGGTTAACATTGAGTCCCAGCCCCTCATGTCCTCATGTGGAAGGGTCCTTGGGCAACACACTGAACCCCTAACAGCTCCTGAACATTTACCATTTTATACAAAGAAACCTGAAAGGCAGGCATTATGGGCTGTGATGAGGGGGCAGGCATTATGGGCAGTGATGAGGGGGCAGGCATTATGGGCAGTGACGACCAAAGATGGACCCAGCGGACATCGTAAGACTGCCTAGCACCTGGGAGGCATTAGGAGTGCCTAAAGAGGAGCTAGTGGAGGAGGAATCCCAGTTTTTTGAACTGCTGTTTGTCATGTGGAGGACCGACCTAGAGATGGCTCTGCTCGTGGCATCCTCCAGGTGGAGAAAGACATTTATTTTTGAGACTGTTTCCAAGTTGTGTTCCGCAACCCCCCAGTGTGTGAAAGCTAGCGCTGCTAGCCGCCAGCCTGATCCCCGGCCCACTAGTGCTGCTAGCCGCCAGCCTGATCCAACAGTCTCCAGCTCGGCTAGCGCTGCTAGTCCTCAGCCTGTCCCCGGTGCTGCTAGCTCCAGGCCGTCTGTTCCCCAGCCCACTAACCTCCAAAGGACTTGTTCCCAGCCTACTAACCCCAAGAGGACTTGTTCCCGGCCTGCTAGCGCTCCAGCGGCTAGCTTCCTGCCTGTTTCCTGGCCTGCTAGCACTGCAGCGGCTAGTCATCTGCCTGCTCCATCCCCCTCCAAGTCGGCTCAAACTTCCAGGTTGGTTGGGGATTCATGGACTTCCAGCTCTCTGGCTACCTTTCTGTTGGACTTACCTTTGGAGCCAGAGAGTGAACAGACGGAGTGTCCCCAGCCAACCAACCACTGGTCGGAGGGAGACCGGTCTGCTAACGGGCTGCAAGCAGACCAACACAGCTCCGGTTCCGGGCCTACTAGCCTGGAGGCTAGCACCTTGTCGAACTCTGCGTCAGATCCACCTCCAGTAAGGCCGGCTGGAGGGCGACGTAGGCCCCAACGACGAGCGGCCAAGAGACTGGCACCTGCACCATCCCCGTCGGTGGACCAACCAGCGCCAGCTCCGTCAGTCGTCCAGCCGACTCCTGTTCCCTGTGCTGCGTTGGTGTTCCAGCCGATTCCTGTTCCTAGTGCTAGTGAGTAACACAGTTACTCACAAAGGCCGGAGGGAGAACACGGAGGTTTCATTGCTGGTGAGCGTAATGTGGGGCAGGACGGCATGAAGCGCATCGTCACGTGCCTCTGTGCTTTAGTACGCCTCGTCTGCCTCTGGATCTGGATCGGGCTGCCCAGGCTGAACCACCTCTTCCTCTGGACCAGGTCCATCATTGACAATGTCCTGAAGAGAGAAGGATGCAGATTCACCTGTGCTCTGGCTAAACAGGTACTCCAACCCGAGCAACTCATTAGAAAGGGACATCAGCAGGGGCCTGGAAATTCACCTCCACAGTCTCTCCGAACAGCTGCCGACAGCGGGTGTTGAGGCGGTCAATCAGCGGCGCTGAGTAGGTCCTGTGGTGCCGTCCTTTACCACCAAACACGGCATCCGATCTCCTGTCAGAGTTCCACCGCGCAATGCCACGTATTCGGTAAACCAGATATGGCCGTGCTGCACAGTGGGGACCTGAGTAGAGTAAAGTAAACCTTTAACATCCCCAAAGGGGCAAATTGGCTGACAAACAGCATTAACAAAGGTATCCATACATATATGGAATTAAAGGAAAACCTGACTAAAAGAGTGGAGAACATGTCAAATGCAGATGCTTCTGTAAAGGGCTGGCAGGTGCGGCAGCCGGGGATGGAGGTTAACGAGGAGCAGGAGCGGAGAGAGGGAGAGCACACAGAGGGAGAGAGAGAGAAGGCACAGGAGAAACCAGAATGCGAGGGAGGAAAAGAGAAACAGGACACTCACCAACAGCCGGGCTGTCACCACAACAGGAAATAACAATGTTTCATTGAATGTGTAATAAGCTTCAAAATATCAGCCTGTTTGGGGTCACTATCTAACATCCATCGCAATCCACTAAACAAAATCATTACAATGAGCAGCAAAATAATCAGAATGGTGCAGGAACCACTTATCACTTTTTACAAAAGGAGTAAACTAAAAGGAACACAAATACATGTGTGTGTTATAGTGTGCTGTGTTTCTGCCAATGTGAATGGTACACACATTGATACTGTGCACAAATGAAGTTCTTAATGAATACGTTTTTTAAATTGAATTGTTGTTTCACACCAGGACTCACATGGAAGACTGGATTTACGTGCAAGACAATGCTCTCCACCACCATCCTCATAAGACCAAATTATATTAAGTTTCACAGACTTGGCAAGGAGCTCTGAAGCTGCTTTAGAGGCTTGTGGTGGCCTGACTCATTGCTGAGACACTTCCTCATGTTTGTCTTTCCTTAGACATACTAAGTAAGTCTAAGACATACTTATAGACTATAGGTGTACATCCTTAAACACATAAACAGACGTACACAGTTAACAACAACATCACTGTTGTCATTTCCACCAGAACCATCAGAAGAAGCAGCAAGAATGAAAGAAAGACGGGGGACAATGTACCACATCCAAAGTCACAGTCCCAATTAGTTTTTTTCCCCACCAAATTATGGTGGAAGAAAATACCTCAAATATCTGTTAGTGTCACCTCTAGGATGGTAGAAAGTCTTCCTTGAGGGGAGCAAATTAAACTCACCGTGTAAACCAGCTGTGCTGGGAGTCCAATAAACACTTTCTGTGTGTTTTTTTTTAGTTGAACATCACATTAGAATAATGACAGGGTCACAGGTTTAATTTGTTACAAGTATACAGACTACTCTTGTGTACCTGGAATCATGTGAGGCAGAGATTTGTGGAATCCTTCCAGGCTCTTGCTTCCACGCAGACATAGTTGTGGATGGGGGCTCGCTAGGCTGGCTAGTGGACACATGCTACTTGGGCTGGACAGGGGCCTCTGGCTGTTCTGCCCGGACATGGGCCTCACGCTTTTTGGTCCTGACAGAGGCCTCAGGCTGTGTAGGAGCCTAAATGCAGTTTATTGATAAACAGAAATATTAATATTACACTAAGTAGCATGCAATAACTATAAAGTCATTTACATGTTCATTGAAGTAGAAGTAATTTCTCGTGTTTAAAATGTGTGTGGATGATTTACAGTGTAGAAAAATCTCATTTATATTACATTTAGGAAACAGACGAACGCTGTATGACTGTCGTTTCCTATTAACTGCATGCACTTTAACTGCTCGGGGATACTCTCGCAAGAAGGTTTGGGTAGTAATCTTGGAAACAGTCAGGCAAGCTTTTTTTTTCATTAATTAACTCTCGTTTCTGTAATCTTCTTGTACCGTTGCTGTCTTATATCTAGGCAAAAGGATACAATTTCTACCCGTGGATTTATTGATGTGGATACGGACAAGAGGAACAGTCAAGCTAAGGGCTTATTTAATGCAAACTTACAGGCTGCTTGGACCGGACTGCGTCCTCTGGGTGCTTGGGCTGAAGTGGAGCCTCTGGCTGCCTGGTCTTGTCTGTGAGCCGGGAACCCTAGTTTCGCCCAGACTTTGCTTTTTGTATTATGAATGTTTTTTTGTTTTCTTTAATGGCTTATTGTCTGTTAACTCTGTATCTCACTTGCCTTCCACAGCCTGGCATGCAGCTAACAGTTCAGTGTTGTCGTCATCGTCATCATCATCATCTGCCAATGGCGAAGGACCACACTTGGAGGGGCTTGCCTGTGGCTGCTGGACAACAAATGAAAAGGGACTTTCTAGATGTTCTTTCTTGTTTTTAAAAGCAAACAGACACATTTAGCCCAAGTGTTTAAAATCTCAGTTATTTCATCAGAATTTTCATTTACTAAGCTACTCTTACTGTTTCATGACAAACAAATAAATAAACACTTACTCGCTCTTTGTCAGTGATATACTTCCTGAAACTCGTCATCTGCACGCTTGTGATGTGGGTGACTGGTGTGTTTAACCACCGCCTCACAGAACTGCATGCTTTCTGTATTATCTCCCTCTGCTCATCACTGAATTGCTCTGGCCTATCCTTCTGGGCTTGGTACTGGCTGTAGATTTCCCACATCTCCTGAAAAGTGTGATTCTCAAACCCTCTCTGACCGTAGATACACCTGTCGACGTTGGCCTGAAGGAGACAGGAGATTTGTGGGAAGCTCTCAGCATATTCTGTGAGGCTGTCTTTCACCCACTGGTTCACCATCTCTCCCTTTCTATGTGGGTTTTTCATCTCTAACATGTGCTTGTCAAACACACTGGAAACATATACAGTGGGTACGGAAAGTATTCAGACCCCTTTAAATTTTTCACTCTTTGTTTCATTGCAGCCATTTTCCAAAAATCAAAAAAGTTCATTTTATTTCTCAGTAATGTACACTCAGCACCCCATCTTGACAGAAAAAAACAGAAATGTAGAAATTTTTGCAAATTTATTAAAAAAGAAAAACTGAAATATCACATGGTCATAAGTATTCAGACCCTTTGCCGTGACACTCATATTTAACTCAGGTGCTGTCTATTTCTTCTGATCATCCTTGAGATGGTTCTACACCTTCATTTGAGTCCAGCTGTGTTTGATTATACTGATTGGACTTGATTAGGAAAGCCACACACCTGTCTATATAAGACCTTACAGCTCACAGTGCATGTCAGAGCAAATGAGAATCATGAGGTCAAAGGAACTGCCTGAAGAGCTCAGAGACAGAATTGTGGCAAGGCACAGATCTGGCCAAGGTTACAAAAAAATTTCTGCTGCACTTAAGGTTCCTAAGAGCACAGTGGCCTCCATAATCCTCAAATGGAAGACGTTTGGGACGACCAGAACCCTTCCTAGAGCTGGCCGTCCGGCCAAACTGAGCTATTGGGGGAGAAGAGCCTTGGTGAGAGAGGTAAAGAAGAACCCAAAGGTCACTGTGGCTGAGCTCCAGAGATGCAGTCGGGAGATGGGAGAAAGTTGTAGTAAGTCAACCATCACTGCAGCAATCCACCAGTCGGGGCCCGACGGAAGCCTCTCCTCAGTGCAAGACACATGAAAGCCCACATGGAGTTTGCTAAAAAACACCTGAAGGACTCCAAGATGGTGATAAATAAGATCCTCTGGTCTGATGAGACCAAGATAGAACTTTTTGGCCTTAATTCTAAGCGGTATGTGTGGAGAAAACCAGGCACTGCTCATCACCTGTCCAATACAGTCTCAACAGTGAAGCATGGTGGTGGCAGCATCATGCTGTGGGGGTGTTTTTCAGTTGCAGGGACAGGACGACTGGTTGCAATCAAGGGAAAGATGAATGCGGCCAAGTACAGGGATATCCTGGACGAAAACCTTTTCCAGAGTGCTCTGGACCTCAGACTGGGCCGAAGGTTTACCTTCCAACAAGACAATGACCCTAAGCACACCGCTAAAATAACGAAGGAGTGGCTTCACAACAACTCCGTGGCTGTTCTTGAATGGCCCAGCCAGAGCCCTGACTTAAACCCAATTGAGCATCTCTGGAGAGACCTGAAAATGGCTGTCCACCAACGTTTACCATCCAACCTGACAGAACTGGAGAGGATCTGCAAGGAGGAATGGCAGAGGATACCCAAATCCAGATGTGAAAAACTTGTTGCATCTTTCCCAAAACGACTCATGGCTGTATTAGATCAAAAGGGTGCTTCTACTAAATACTGAGCAAAGGGTCTGAATACTTATGACCATGTGATATTTCAGTTTTTCTTTTTTAATAAATTTGCAAAGATTTCTACATTTCTGTTTTTTTCTGTCAAGATGGGGTGCTGAGTGTACATTACTGAGAAATAAAATGAACTTTTTTGATTTTTGAAAAATGGCTGCAATGAAACAAAGAGTGAAAAATTTAAAGGGGTCTGAATACTTTCCGTACCCACTGTACATCAACTTAGTACTGCCATAATTTATATCACCGCAACTGTGATAATCAGAAAAGAAACTTTGCAAAGATGAATAATACACACTGATAACAGCCAAAGTTTTGTGCAAAGAGATAAGTTATTTTAAGCATGCCATCAAAATGGTATTCAAAATGCATAGCATACAATGTAATAAATGATGTAATGTAAGGGATTAAATATAATATGCTTGCTACTTCATGTAGCCCACATCGTTTGCCACAAGCCAGTGAAACGGTGCTTTCAAATACTGGCCAAATGCACCACCAGCTTTCTCAGGCACAGCTGACGTGACGGCGCTCTGCTCGGAGGAGCCTCTCTGCGTGGACCGGGGCAGTGGCCTGGTTAAGTAGCTCCTGTGCAGGTTTGGGGAAGACCATTCTTTTCTCCCGATGGCAACGGGCCTCTTTGGTCGACATCAGTACGGCCTGTTGGCGATTTGTAGGGGCATCTGGCTTGACGACGCGGATTACCGGGGTCGCCATCTTCAGTTGTAGCTACTGAAATACACACACACACACACACACACACACACACACACAACAGGAGCGACAAAATCATTATTAGTCTCATTACATTAAGATAACATATCAATTACTATTTACAATAAGATAATATATCAATTACTAATATAAAAATAAAGGTTTGCGCACAGTAGGTTATTAATAGCATTTTAGCACAAAGCAAGGAACAGTAGAAGAAGTGTCAGAGCAGGGTGAGGAGTGCTAAACCCTCAAAACAGCTCTGAGGGAGAGTTAATTAACTCTTGACTGACTGTTTCCCATGTATTTGAATTTTTTCTTCTCCAGCGTTCATATCATCTTCCCATTCAAAATATTTTGCCCCAAAGGTTGCCAGTAACACAAAATATTAGTATGTGTTATAGAACTCTGATTATTCCTTGTGATAAATATTCCCTTTGTTATGTCCTCGCCTACAGTAGATAGGTAAGTATGTACACCAGGAATAATGGGCTACATCATATCTAGCAACAACTAAACTTAGCGTAGTTATAAATATAAATTATTACTATGTTGTGATGTATGCATTACCAAAAGAAGCATCTGCATCACTATGCACATGCCACAGTGTGGGTGTAAACCCTGTATAACATAGAATTATACTCTCTAATAGCCAAACAGCTGTTTTTCTGCCACACAACATACCTTTTTATCATGAACTGAGTGGCATTTTGCAACACAATAATCCAGTATAGACCTAACATTAATTTATTTAAGGTTTATTACAGGTGCTGGTCACATAATTAGAATATCATCAAAAAGTTGATTTATTTCAGTAATTCCATTCAAAAAGTGAAACTTGTATAACGTATACATTCATTCCACACAGACTGATATGTTTCAAGTGTTCATTCCTTTTAATTTTGATGATTATAACTAACAACAAAATCAGTATCTCAGAAAATTTGAACATTGTGAAAAGGTTCAATATTGAAGACACCTGGTGCCACACTCTAATCAGCTAATTAACTCAAAACACCTGCAAAGGCCTTTAAATGGTCTCTCAGTCTAGTTCTGTGGGCTACACAATCATGGGAAGACTGCTTGACAGCTGTCCAAAAGACGACCATTGACACCTTGCACAAGGAGGGCAAGACACAAAAGGTCATTGCTAAAGAGGCTGGCTGTTCACAGAGCTCTGTGTCCAAGCACATTAATAGAGAGGCGAAGGGAAGGAAAAGATGTGGTAGAAAAAAGTGTACAAGCAATAGGGATAACCGCACCCTGGAGAGGATTGTGAAACAAAACCCATTCAAAAATGTGGGGGAGATTCACAAAGAGTGGACTGCAGCTGGAGTCAGTGCTTCAAGAACCACCACGCACAGACGTATGCAAGACATGGCTGTCGCATTCCTTGTGTCAAGCCACTCTTGAACAAGACACAGCATCAGAAGCGTCTCGCCTGGGCTAAAGACAAAAAGGACTGGACTGCTGCTGAGTGGTCCAAAGTTATGTTCTCTGATGAAAGTAAATTTTGCATTTCCTTTGGCAATCAAGGTCCCAGAGTCTGGAGGAAGAGAGGAGAGGCACAGAATCCACGTTGCTTGAAGTCCAGTGTAAAGTTTCTACCAGGCCGTCTACCAGGAAGTTTTAGAGCACTTCATGCTTCCTGCTGCTGACCAACTTTATGGAGATGCAGATTTAATTTCCAACAGGACTTGGCACCTGCACACAGTGCCAAAGCTACCAGTACCTGGTTTAAGGACCGTGGTATCCCTGTTCTTAATTGGCCAGCAAACTCGCCTGACCTTAACCCTATAGAAAATCTATGGGGTATTGTGAAGAGGAAGATGCGATACGCCAGACCCAACAAAGCAGAAGAGCTGAAGGCCACTATCAGAACAACCTGGGCTCCCATAACACCTGAGCAGTGCCACAGACTGATGGACTCCATGCCACGCCGCATTGCTGCAGTAATTCAGGCAAAAGGAACCCCAACTAAGTATTGAGTGCTGTACATGCTCATACTTTTCATGTTCATACTTTTCAGTTGGCCAACATTTCTAAAAATCCTTTTTCTGTATTGGTCTTAAGTAATATTCTAATTTTCTGAGATACTGAATTTGGGATTTTCATTAGTTGTCAGTTTTAATCATCACAATTAAATGAAATAAACATTTGAAATATATCAGTCCGTGTGTAATGAATGAATATAATATCCAAGTTTCACTTTTTAAATGGAATTACTGAAATAAATCAACTTTTTGATGATATTCTAATTTTATGATCAGCACCTGTATATGATATTTCAATATCATTGACCTAGCTTATTACTACGGTTTTGCTATTTGCTACGATACTGGTCCACACTGTGGAGTGTCAGGATTTAAACAGTAACGTTACAGTTATGTGAGGGCGTCGCTAGAAATGTTGGCATAGTGAGTAACGTTATATAACTAATGAATATGGCGATATGTGCTGATTTTTTTTTTTTACCGAAACGGTTAACAGTGAACTAACTAATTAACCGTAACTTTAATGCTAACGTTACGTTCCTGGACGACGTGGCAGTGCTGGACTGGAGGCGGTGCTGGACGACATGGCGGTATTGGAGGCAGTGCTGGGCAACGTGGCGGTGCTGAATGATGTGGCAGTGCTGGACGACGTGGCGGTACTGGAGGCGGTGCCGGATGACGTGGTGGTGCTGGACGACGTGGCGGCTGCTGCGGGAGGGGTCACTTTCTGCTGAGGTTTCTGTAAAGTACAGTTTGAGTACAGGTTTCAGGCATCTCTTAGGAACTGCACCCTGCTTTTTCCTTAAGGTGCCTTAACCTACCTCTGTCTCTTTAGTGACAATATAGAGTCTGAAGCGCTTCAGCAAGCAAGAAGAGATGTCGTCCTCCTTCATGACGAGGGATGGTCATGGTCATGGTCACTGCCAGCCTGAGGGTCAGCTTGGAGGTGCTTGTGAAGGCTGTACCACTGCCACATTTCCTGGAATGTGAAGGACCTGAATCGGCCCTGGCCATAAATGGCCCGGTCAATGTTGATCTCCAGGTGGCAGGAGACTGGAGGAAACAACTGCACGGATTTGAGCAGGTAATCCTTCACCCACTCATCGCTGATTCCAGCTTTCCTGTGTGGTTGACGGCTCTCTTTGATTTGGCAGTCCAGGATGCTAAAATATAGAACATGATATTTGATAGAAGAAAAGACAAACTGTACAAAGTTTGATTGACTGTTTAGTGAAACATACTCACTATTTAACGTATCCTACATCATTTTCCAACACAGTCTCACTCCCTACTGGTCAAATGTCTGACGCATGGTCAAGGGACCCTGGCGTCACTTTTTTGACGCACTGGGTATACCTTCGGCTTCATTTTTCAACATGCGGGGCAGTAAAATAGACTTCTATAGAACTCAACAGCGTTGAAATTTGACGTCTTGGGTCGATCACCACACCGCAACCCGTTGTCTGCCTTGTGGGTCGAGACAACAATAAATAAAAATAAAAAGGAATACGCTACCAAAAATTATCTATACCAGGGCGATTCAAATGCCCTCCAACTGGTGTTTGATGTTTAAAAACCCTCGCAATCTGATATCAAAGGGCCCTTAAGCGCGTTCATCAGCGGTGAGTTTAACAACGCACATGGTGTGCAACCACATTCAGCGGTGAGTTTAACAACACTCAACTGCAGGTAAAACGGCATTCAGAGGTGAGTTTGACCAAAGCAACGCACAACTGCAGGTAAAACGTAATTAAAAGGTGAGTTTAACGCTCCAATGCGCGTGCAAGTATGCAGTTTTAAAGCGTTTTCTTATCATAGGTAAAACACTAGAGCATGCTGGATAACGTATTTCTATCGGAGGTTTGTTGATTTTAATATGCTACGATTGTGTTCAATTAATCATTTTTTAAAAATTATTATTTTTACTAAATCCTCTAAATTAATAACGCTGATGTCACCGTATGGGCGATCCCAAGGTCCATTGCGATTTTCCACTCGGTAAGTAGAAGGGTTCATTAATAGAGATGGATACTCTTCTTACATTTACACATCAAAAACGGTTGGATCAAACGGTTTTGATTAAAATGATCACAGGGAAAAAGTTAAAGAAATGTGTTTCCTTGTTAATACAAGTATAATTAATAACATAAAAATATTAAAAATGGCACTGATTATCAGCCAAGCTGACATTTTGAATGGTTGGTATCAATATCAGACATGAGTGTCAAGATCAGTCCATAACTAGTGAGTTATTGTATTGTGAGTTTGCAGGCAACAACCAGCCCTACAGTATTCTGGCCTAATATTACTATACGCACCCACAGACCTCCCCACCACAGCCCAAAGCATGGGCAAACTAGACCAACATTTTCTCAAGTTCTTAAACCTTTCAGTTATTTAGTATTTATGTAGTTGTATGTAGCATGATCTTCAAATCTGAATTTATTATCTTTCCCTTCTCTCAACAGGTTCCCTAGTCCCTTCATCATTTACTTCAAAACCTCAGCTTCGTTACAAAGCAAAAACAAAGGCACTTTTAAGAGCCACTTTTGTCTAGTTAATTGTTGTTAGTCTGTCTGGTTCCCCTTCGAGGGAACTCGAACTGCGTCGGTTACGACACTATGGGAACGCCTCTAGGCGAAGCAGGTCTGAACGTGAATGAAATCACTCCAATCCTATTGGCCTGTTGCTAGAACGGTAAGGTGTGACGGAATAACCGGAGGAGTATAAAGCACACCTGTACACACTCATCATTAGCTTTTTTTTATTCAGCAGGCGCTCTGTATGTTGTTTGAAGAAAGCTCCAGTCCTACAAGCAGTATGTCTTACCTGAAGAAGAAGTCTACCAGCATGTCCGGCAACCAGATGTACAGAAGGTGTGTTTTTTCTTGCCCTCGGTACATCACGGATGGAGATTCTCATGAGATGTGTCTCTCATGTTTGGGGATGGAGCACGCACGGGCAGCTCTCGAGGGGGCTGCCTGCGCCCGTTGCGAAGCCCTTTCCGTGCGGGTACTGAGGTACAGCATGGCTCTCTTTTCCGAGGATGGCCGGATGTGTTTTCCCCGTGGTGCGGGCCCTGCGGCCGCTGAGGCGGCCCGGCGGCTTCACTCATGGGTTCACAGCGTGATCTGTCGGAGGATTTCGGGACGGCTGAGGCTTTTTCCCGACCTTCATCCGCTGGCTCCGACGCTTCCTTTCCTCGTTCGGGAGCCCGTTCTCGGCTTCTCCCGCTCGCGGTTTTGGATCCGGAGACGCTGCAGCAATCCGACTCCGAGGAGGCGGACGTGCTCAGCGCAGTCGACGATGACTTCCGGGTGTCGGGGCGGCGTCATCTGGCCGCGCCCGACTATGACGTGCTGCTGGAGGTGGTGACTAGAGCCGTGGCTAAGCTCAACATCAACTGGCCACGGGAGGAGCAGACACCACAGGCTAGTGGTAAGCTTGATGAAAGGTTTCTTAAGCACCACACGCCACCTCCACGCCGGTCTCTGCCATTCTTTCCTGATTTACATGATGAACTGAGTAAATCATGGGGCAGACCCTTCTCTACATGGCTTTCCACACCCCGATCACTGAACTACAGTAATGTGATGGGGGTTAGGGACCGTGGTTATGGGAGGATGCCTCGGGTGGAGGATGAGCTTGCGAGCTATCTCTCCCCTCGACTTGCGTCCTCCCTGGAGAAGCCGGCGTTACCATCCAAACCATGTCGCACCACATCCACGCTTGTGGGGAAGGCGTACATGCCAGCGGGCCAGGCAGGTGCGAGCTTGCACACCACGGTGCTTCAAGCCTACCAAGCCAACCTGCTACAGGAGATGGTTCAGAGGGGGGGTCCCTCCGAGGAAGATCTGGCGGAGCTTCGCAGAAAAAGAAAAGAGAAAGCCACGAAGTGTTAGACGCAGTGCGAAGCGTTCCGCCAGTACCTCCCTCGCCGGTCTGGACCCAAGGCAGCTGAGGCTGCCAGGCGTAGGTCCCTTCCCTCTACGAGCTCCTACGGAGAGGAGGGAAGCAGAGTATCGCTTCTCGGGGGCCCCCCGAGGAGCTGGGGCAGCGAGACGGCGCTCTAACCCTCAGCCGTCTGAGAGACGCGATCTGAGGACCGTCATCCAGTCCCGACGGAGCTCAGGGAAGACCGGGGTAGGGGAGTCTTTCTCCCCTCCCGCACCCCCCCCACCCCCCCCGGAGGCCGACCGAGGTCCCCTCCGCCGTGGCAACAGGTGATGTTATCCCGCCGTTTACACGTTCAGGACGCACCTGCCACCATCGAGTCCGCACCGTACTGCCTGCCCCGAGGGTCTGCAGACGGACGGCATCCCGACTCACTCACCGTGGATCTTCGGCGGCTCCCCCCTGCCGTTCTGGGGCTTCAGGGGTCCACCAGAAGATCACACGAGACACCGACCACCAGCCCCGAGGGGCTGGTTCCGTTGGCAGACTTTGCAGACGCTTGGCGGAGCCTGACGAACATTTCTCCGCGGGTCCTGCGCACTGCCATAGATGGGTATCGACTACAGTTCAAAACCCGCCCTCCAAATTCAACAGAAGAGAGGGGGTGGTTTGGACTGTGGTCCGCCCGGAGCAAGGTCCGGTGTTGGGACAGGAAGTTTGTACTCTGCTGAGGAAAGGGGCCGTGGAACGTGTCTCCCCCCCAGACAGAGACTTCATAGTCCCCAAGAAGGACGGAGGGCTGCGTGCCCTATTTTGGATCTGCGGGTTCTAACCGGTCTCTGAGGAGATTCAGGTTAAAGATGCTCATCATCCCCGCCACCGTGACGCACATCCAATCTGAGGATTGGTTCGTCACGATAGATCTAAAGGACGCCTATTTCTAGGTCTCCATCCGTCCTTCTCACAGGAAGTTCCTGAGGTTTGCCTTCGGGGGTGTGGCTTACCAGTATCGGGTTCTTCCATTCGGCCTGGCACTTCCCCTAGCACATTCACCAAGTGTATGGATGCAGCACTGGCCCCGCTGAGGCTCCGGGGCATCCGGATTTCAACTTCATCGACGACTGGCTCATCCTAGCCCAGTCTCGAGAGTTGGCGGTTCGGCATCGAGATGTCGTTCTGGCTCGTCTGCGGCGTTTAGGGCTGAGGCTCAACGCAAAGAAGAGCGTGCTGGCGCCCACCCAACGGGCTACGTTCCTAGGGGTTGCATGGGATTCAACAACGATGCGGGCACAATTGTCTCCGGCACGTGTCGACACCATATTGGCTGCCGTGAAAGGGGTGAAGTTAGGCCACGCCATCACTATGAAACACTTTCAACGAGTGTTGGGTCTCCTGGCGGCTGCGTCCAGCGTAATACCATCTGGACTGCTGCACATGAGACCCCTGCAGTGGTGGCTAAGGAACAAGGGTTTTTCCCCGAGGGGAATCCTCTCCGTCTGGTTTGGGTTACGCGCAAGTGTCTTCGTTCCCTATCAGTTTGGAAGGAAACTTGGTTCCTGTCCCAGGGGCCCGTGCTGGGAGGGTCTTGTCGCCGGCTGGTTATTTCGACAGACGCCTCCCTCACGGGCTGGGGCGCGGTCATGGACGGCCGCTTTGCAAGGGGATCCTGGCAGGTGCATCGATCCGAGTGGCATATCAACTGTCTCGAGATGTTGGCGGTGTTCCAGGCTCTAAGGAGTTTCCTGCCCGATCTCCAAGGCCACCACGTCCTGGTTCGTTCTGAGGAGAACAACACAGCGGTGGTGGCCTATCTGAATCACCAGGGCGGTCTGCGCTCGCGCCCTCTGGACAGACTGGCGCGTCAGATCCTCCTGTGGTCCCAGCAGAGGTTACTATCGCTCAGGGCAATGTATTTCCTGGGGACACAGAATCAGGGAGCAGACCTGCTGTTGAGGCAGGGGCTGAGGCCCGGGGAATGGAGACTTCACCCCGAAGTGGTGGAGCTGTTGTGCGAAGAGTTCGGCCCCATAGACGTGGATCTGTTTGCGTCTCAAGAGACTACGCACTGCCCGCTATGGTTTCTCTCGTTCCTCCAGCCCCGTTGGGTCTGGACGCCATGGTACATTCGTGGCCGAGGCTATGTCTGTACGCTTTTCCCCCAGTCGCTCTGCTCCCGGGGTTCTGGAGCGGGTCCGCCAGGACTATGTCGGCCTACTGCTCGTAGCCCCGTTCTGGCCAACCCGGGTGTGGTTCTCGGACATCATGTCGCTCCTGGACGGCCGCCGTGGCGGGTCCCTCTGAGGAGAGACCTGCTGTCCCAGGCGCAGGGCCGGGTTCTTCACCCTTGCCCCGCCATATGGCGACTGTGGGTCTGGCCCCTGAGGGGGCACAGTACCTAGAGGCGGGTCTAACAGCCGGAGCAGTCGAGACCCTCCTGAGCTCCAGGGCCCCGTCCACACGGAGGATGTACGGCCTGAAGTGGAGTGTTTTCTCCACTTGGTGTAGGGAGCGGTCGGTGGACCCTGTTACCTGCCCGATGGTTCAGGTACTTGAGTTCCTCCAGGACCGGTTCTCTGCTGGTCTTTCCCCTTCCACCCTCAAGGTGTACGTGGCAGCTATTTCATCTTTCCACACCCCTCTGAGGGAGGGGTTCTTGGGGAAACTTCCCTTGGTTGTACTTTCCTCCGTGGTGCCCGGAGGATGAGACCTGCGACTCGGTCCAAGGTTCCCACTTGGGATCTGGCAGTGGTTCTTGGGGCGTTGGCTGAGGCCCCCTTCAAACCCCTGGAGTCAGCTGAGGCTAAGCACTTGACCCTCAAGATGGCCTTTCTCCTTGCTATCACCTCTCTAAGGAGGGTGGGGGATCTCCAAGCGCTTTCGGTTTCCCCGCAAAGCCTGGAGTTTGCCCCGGGGAATATTAGGGCTATCCTGCACCCTCATTCAGGATACATCCCTAAAGTGCCTTCTTGTGCGGCAGGTTCCACAGTGCTGCAGGCATTTCATCCTCCACCTCATGTGACGGCGGAGGACGGGAGACTTCATCTGCTCTGCCCTGTCAGAGCACTGAGTATTTACACTCTGAGGTCCTCCCGTTGGAGGAAGGCTGACCAGCTGCTAGTGTGTTTTGGGTCTCCCAGGGCCGGGCTCCCTGCATCCAAACATACTATTAGCAACTGGATTGTTCAGACTATTTCCCTGGCCTATCAGGTGCGCGGTTTGCCTTCACCTGTGGCTGTGAGGGCTCATTCTACCAGAGGCAAGGCGGCCTCTCGAGCCCTCCTTTCCGGGGCCTCTTGCAGGATGTTGTTTAGCGGCTGGCTGTGCCACTCCGCACACATTCATTCGGTTTTACAGTCTTGACCTTCCTTCGGCACCTGGCACTCGTGCGCTCTCCTCTTAGTAGTGCCACTTTATTGCACACAGGGGCAGGCGGGGTTTTCGGCACGGTTTAGTGGGTATCTCGTTCCCATAGTGTCGTAACCGACGCAGTTCGAGTTCCCTCGAAGGGGAACGTCTCGGGTTACGTATGTAACCCTGGTTCCCCGAGAAGGGGAACGAGAGACTGCGTCGGCCCGCCGCACCTCTCCCCGCCTGAAGCGCCTGCTTCATAGTTTAAGCTAATGATGAGTGTGTACAGGTGTGCTTTATACTCCTCCGGTTATTCCGTCACACCTTACCGTTCTAGCAACAGGCCAATAGGATTGGAGTGATTTCATTCACGTTCAGACCTGCTTCGCCTAGAGGCGTTCCCATAGTGTCGTAACCGACGCAGTCTCTCGTTCCCCTTCTCGGGGAACCAGGGTTACATACGTAACCCGAGACGTTCTCTGTTGTTCTTGCTCTTTTGCTCTTCCCCCCTATCCCTTTAGTGTTGGTATGTTCTTTATTTTGTGTCTATTAGTTCATTATGTTTATAGATTCTAATAATTAGAATGTAAATTACATGTTTTTGCGACAGAATAACCGACAACATGTTGCACACTTTGATAGTGTAGAAAATTGTTTGTAAATATGATGTACTATTTTAACAGAGACTTTCCTTGAAGAGCTAAACCACTCACAGGGTGATGACTTGGATGATCAGGAAACGGCACCAGCACCCCCACAAGCTTCCTCAGACTGGTCTACTAGAAAAAGTCTCCTCTCAGAGAGGTGGGAGAAAGAGAGACCCTGTCTGGTGAATACCATGGTGGCACAACAAAATGTGAACACTCAGATCTGCCAACAATGTGGCAGCAGTGCAGCTACTGTCCGTTGTCCTGACTGCCGACCACAACCATTCTTTTGTGCTGATTGTGATGTCAGTATACACCGAAACCATGTGTTCCACAACAGGGATGCAACAATAGCTGGATTCTTTCAGCCATTGCCTCCAACAACCTGTGTCGTGGAGAGGGCTCTTTCCCAGTGTGGTAAGCTCTATTTCTTTGAGTGTCTTATTTAGGGCTGCACAATTATTGCAATCGTAATTGCAATATGATCCAACGCAACTGCCTAATGGTAAAATCTTCAAATATCATTTGTGACATTTGACTTTTATATTCACGTCATCCTCCTTGATTGTGCAACTTCTGGTTGGTGGGTGTGCGTAGTGTGTGAAGGGGACAAAAATTCTGATTGGTGAACTTCAGACGGTCAGGGGTGTTAGTCTTGTACACTGGCTGTGCTTACTTATCAGGGGTGGCACAAATTAAAGAGACATTTGGAATATTGAACTGAATCAGATCATACACATTCAAAAATTGAATTGGAAATGGTAATCGCTTTATCTGTCAGAAAAAGTGCAATTATATATTGTGCAGCACTAGTTCCATTCTCAGTTTATTTAAATAACTTTACAGTATAATAGGCTTCACAGGAATGTTTTGAGTACTTTCTCTGAAACACACTTAATGACCTTTATCTTTAAAGCTTTTCAAATCATTGATAAAAAAGAAAAAGAAAATGATTGCAGAATACTTCCCAGTTAGTACATAGGATGATGCATGTCTTTAATCCCTGCATATGATGTGTCTTTCAGTGTGTATTGTGCCGTTGGAGATTCCCAAAAAAATATGTAGTTGTTTTCCGGGATCGTTGAGTGTCAACACAGGAAAAGTTGTTGCTGTGGTTACAATGAATGGTAAGAATAAAATGAACTTAAGGGAACATTCCAGATCAAGTGGCTTTAGCGTCCATATCACATTCTGGGCAAAGTGCCCATAGGGACCTGGGTTGGACTTTAGACCTGATTCCACCCCATAGGGCTCTCCCACTCGCTTCCTGCCACTTTTCATTGTCCTATTTGAATAGAAAAAAAAACAAGGCAGTGCTGTTGGCTTTGTAAATGTGTCCTGATCTATTTCTATTCAAACGTTCCCTATAGTGGTCTGCGCTGGGCAGGATTTTCAGTCCTGCGACCCCCCGTTCCCACAATATTCTGTCCCGTTCCGCAATAATGTGTTTTAGTCCCGCTCCCGCCCGCATCTATACCCTTATGTGCATCTCCCGCCTGTGAAAGACCCAGGATAGGCAGGAGGGATGTTCAGTTTTGCGTTCTGTCTTACAAAAGAGGCACTTGACAAATGAGAAAGACTGCCAGATGTCTGATTTTAAGTTTTATTAGTTCTGAATGTACTACATAGGTGATGAATGTAGGCTACTTTTCCTGATTTTTCCAGGACGATATGATCTCAGTATGCCTGAGATGAAATGTGGATGACTTAGTCCGTAATGACTACTGGCCTGCTACCCGCTTTTCCACGGTGTACGCTACAAATGTTTTTTGTTCTTATGAAGAATTGAAGATGGCAGCACCAGGACTGTCCTGCCAAGCATTCTTAAGAATGCTTGATCAACGAACTGTCCGCTTTGGCCGTGTGAGTATGAGTGGTGGGAATCACTAACAACTAGTACTAGTATTGATGTGTATCGCAGAACGACTATGGTGACATTATCAACACACTGATTATTATAATTGGAGCATGTTGATGAAATCAAAACAGTGATTCAGCTGGACTCGATACATTAATAGAACATCATCTAAGATTCAAAGTCTTTGTGTAAAAACTACCACTCAGTAAAGAATCTAAATTCATACATACTAATGTACAAAAGTATTGGAGCAATTTATCAACTCAATCACTCAAAACATTAGACCTGTGTATAAGATCAAGTAGTGATGTCACATCCTAGTCATGCAGTTTGCATTCAGAAAAAAAACAAATAGGTCCATAAGACATTTGGTTAAGTTTGGTGTGGGAGTCGAGTTTGCTGTGGTCTTTTTTGGGGGGGACTTTGGTCGTGATGTTTTTTGTCCGTGACATACAAAGAGCCAAAAGACTTCCAAAGATCCACTGGGCTGAGCGACTGCCTGTGGAGGCTCGATGCAGGAGGATTTGGTGTCACCTTTGACCTTTAACTTTAGTTAACTTAACTGTGAATTATGTTGACATGTTTGCTGTTCTGAACAGACTGGGAAGATCACAGCAGACAGCTTCAGAAAAAGCTTTTAGAGTGGGAGGCTGTTAGATTGAAGTGGATAAGATCTGCAGGGAGGAGCATTTTATCTGTCCTGCATGCACCCAGACATGCTTGCTGTTCTGTGGACTGAAATCGCAAGACTACGCTTTAAGAACGCAGCAAGGTATTACAAAATGTGTGTAATTTGCAGTGTTTGTTAAAGTAACCTTGCTGTGTCATATGAAGGTCAATGTGTACCTTCTTTCAATTAGATCTGAAGAACAAGCCTTATTTGATGGCATCTTCATTGCAAAAGATGATGAAGTAGAAAGATTTGTGGATTACATTCATTCCAACACCAACCATGTAAACTTGTTGTATAATATTTCTAAAAACACGACCAATAACATTTTACAGTTGACATTGTTTGGGTGAGTCCTGACTATTTATATCAACCTTTTTCCATGTTGTAGGTCTCTGGAAGAGGTGTCTGTGGAGGGGAGTGGTCAGCTGCCAGGGAAACTTCTCAGAGATCCTCTAGTAAAATTGATGAGGAGGGACTTGAGCTTGCGGTCTGTCGACATGGAGTTTTTCTCGGTGCTCTCAACATGTTCAGGGGAGAAATATATGCTTATCCCCTCTACCTGCAGAACAAGCTGGCAAATAAGTCAATAAGCTTTTTTGCCATGGATGTAACCTGCAAGTACAAAAAGCTGCCCGGAGCTCCAGCACCTTCTGAGCATGAAACCATTCCTCTCAGTGTTTCATGCCAAAGCCCATGATTTTAAAGGCGAGGTAAGAAAACATTACCATGTCATTAACCGTCCCTAAACACCTGCAAAGGTATGTTGGCAGCTTTTAAGTATTTTCCTCAATAGGTTAAATGGAGTGGAGCTTACCAGCAAGGGGCCGGATTGACACTTGGGGAGGAGGTTGAGCAGTGTAACGCCTTCCTCTCTAGGATTGCTGTGACCACAAAGCACATGTCCAAAGCAGGTAAGGTAACCACACACTGCACTACTTAGATTGAATGTGTTACAAGAAAATTGTAGCCAGTGAGGGACATGTGGTACAACACAGATTAGTGTATTTTTTTCTTTTTTACAGGACGTACAGACATGCTTACACTGATGGCCATGCGCTGGAATCAGCAAAAGTTTAATAACTTGGCTGCTTCACTTGCCTGCCGATATCAGAAGGTAGAGATGAGTATTGTTATTTTCTTATATTGTAAATACCTTCTATTGTATATTTTTGTAGGTATAACATTTTTATTTCATTTCCTTTTTTTGTTATTTGAAGGCCGCAAAACGCCTGGAAAGCCAACTTCAGGATCTGGAAAGCATGAAAATCCAGCTGGCAGTGACACAGGTTGAAGTTGAGGGCTGGGTCACTGATATTAAGGAGTGGGCAGAAGGTGATAGTTATACTATTATTTCAATGTCTCAGTTCTGCAGATAATGGGAGACATGCTTCTGCAAGTAATTACTGTTTTAAAATGAAATCATACATACACTGTTTTCTTGGTCATTTACTTGTGCAGTTAAAATGCCAAATTTTAGTATGTAGTGCATGCACACTGGAAATCATGTCAAAACAAAGTGCCCTGAAAGTACCTGAATGGTGCACAGTCCAAAAGTTGGAACATTGGACATTTCGGTGACATTCAACACTTTATTTTAAGGTGTCCTTTTAAGATTGTAATTATACATTTAAATACGGAGTAAATTAATTAACTACATGTACTTACTATAGGATTAGGGTAGGATTAGGATTTGGTTGAGGGTTAGTTACATGTAATTATGCATAATTTATTGTTATTACTATTTTAAGTTCATGTAACATATGTAACAAGGACACCGTAAAATAAAGTGTTTCCGACATTTCTTGCAGTTAGCGGATCCCATCTTGGCTACGTTGTCATTTTCTTTGGTACCCTGTTACATACTTCCTATACATGCTAATAAATATGAAATGAATATTGAGACTCACCTGTCCTTCCTCCAGGAGCTTTTTTTTATAAAGAAAAAAAAAGCAGCAAAGAGGTTAAGGTAATCCTTATGACTTCCCTGTGGCGTTCTGTGTTACACTGAGACTTAGCTCGTTTCAGTTACTGCCATGAAAATGTAAGTGAAATGTTTACACTTCTTTTCTTCTCAGCAACAACATCCCAAAAGAATGCCGATCTTGACGCGGTGACCAGTAGAATGGAGGTGCTGGTGGCCAGCATTAAAAGAAGGTCCCAGCGCCTTTACAAAGACACCGATGGCAGCAAAGGTCAGAAAGAAAGAATCGTCTTTGACATCATTCTCTCTGACGAGACAGTTTGGCCATGGCAACTTTCACATGGTGGTATGTACACAAATCTGTTGACAATTTTGTTTGATTCAAAGTAGCACAAAACCAATTATGCCTTATCCCAGATTATCTCAAATATTATTTGAAAAATAATCATACTTACAATTTACTTATTTTCCACAACTGTATCCCAGACGCTGTAGATTTGAAAATCAAGAGGAAGGCGTTTGATGTTGTGATGGCAATAAGGAGACTTGAGGAGGAGAGAAGATTGTTCTTTCTGAGATGGCAAAGCATTGGAAATCTCTCTCCACTCGTGCAGACACACTCAAGGAGATGTCATCCCAGCTTTCCAGTGAGGCGTTGCAAAGTACGTATTTAAGTAATGTGTTGTAATACTATACTCTACATTGTAATTTTTTTTCTGATAATTTTTTGTTTTACTCCCATAAGGTGAGCTGTGGGCTCTAAATGAAGAAGGGATCGAGGGTTTCCTCAGCTTAACTTTGAGAAAGAAGCAAGAAGTCACCAGAATGATGAAGCATGCAAGAGACTGCTATGCTCAAGTTTTTGATCATATTCAGTGAAATCGACACTATAATCGCCCTATTTCTGATACCGTGGGGGGCAGAAATGTTCAGTAGCACCTCAATGCAGTACATGAGATCCACGGGGAGGAGTCGGATCAAGATCCAAGGGGTGGAGATGGGTAGGATTAGGGTTGGGTTTAGGGATTAGGGGTGGGGTTTAGGGATCAGGGGGCGGAGTTGGGTAGGTTTAGGTGTATGTAAGGTGGGAGGAGTTGGATCTGGATCCGACTCCTCCCCATGGATTTCATGTTCCGCAGTGAGAACCATCTCGAAATGTTGCTGTGGGGGCCACCACGGTCAAATCAACAAAGAGGAAACACTGTAAGTCAGATATGCTTGAATAATAGTAATTATCATATCTACATGTTACATTACAACAATAATAATGAATGTAGTTATACAAACTGAAATTAATTTAAGAAACTGTTTTCGAATAGTCGTCTTCTGTTTATGGTAGAACAAACTATGTGCAGAAAAGTTTACAGGAAGGTGTAAATATGTGTATTTTACTAATAATAATAGACATTATTCCACTGAGTTTTCTGACAGTTTTACATGGACACAACCCCATTTTTTTCTTGCATCAACTCACCTGCTACAGATGGTCTCTGAAAGCATCCTTGACAGGACTTATTCAGCTGCTTCTCATGTGCAGTGAAGGTACTAGAGGTTCAACAAATGCAAAAACTGGCCCAAAACTTGAAAATGTGACTTAATTATAGACACTATAGTGGTTATTATATACACACACAAACCAATTTTTCTGAATTTGGATGTTTAATTGGGAAGTTGAATTACTTCAAGACTTGCTTTAATAACTACATTTCCTGACCTAAGCACTTTGATTTGCCTTATATACTATATAAAAAAAACTACAGTTGAGTGTTTAAAAATACAGCCTAATGGCTTGTTTGATTAATTTGGATTTGTTGTACTATTGTGAAAAACCAAAAAATAAAACTATAAAAAGAGAAGCATTTTTTTTTTTGAGACTAAAGGGGAAAAAACATGAGAGCATATTTATGGTGGGACTTTGATTTAAAATCACACGCATTATTAGTAGTTTTAAAATTTAAATGAATGACTTTTTGAAATTTCAATTTATGGGTTAGGGTTAGTGTACATACAGTATACAACATGTGTTTTGGCATTTTTGGCACACTTCTTCCTCGGCTTACAGCATACAGAACAACTCGCATATCTCATTCAACCATTTCACAAGTTGATGAAAGGGTCTTGACATGGGTCAGAAGGTATTAGAAGTCATAAATGATGAACCAATCCATCAGCTCTG
>NW_024040485.1:32022713-32093899 GCF_014851395.1 Micropterus salmoides | reverse complement strand
AAAATGCTTCTCTTTTTATAGTTTATTTTTTGGTTTTTCACAATAGTACAACAATCCAAATTAATCAAACAAGCCATTAGGCTGTATTTTTAAACACTCACTGTAGTTTTTTTTTTATATAGTATATAAGGCAAATCAAAGTGCTTAGGTCAGGAAATGTAGTTATTAAAGCAAGTCTTGAAGTAATTCAACTTCCCATTAAACATCCAAATTCAGAAAAATTGGTTTGTGTGTGTATAAATAACCACTATAGTGTCTATATTAAGTCACATTTTCAAGTTTTGGGCCAGTTTTTGCATTTGTTGAACCTCTATGTACCTTCACTGCACATGAGAAGCAGCTGAAAGTCCTGTCAAGGATGCTTTCAGAGACCATCTGTAGCAGGTGAGTTGATGCAAGAAAAAAATGGGGTTGTGTGTCCATGTAAAACTGTCAGAAAACTCAGATTTGCCACAGCAGATGACATCAGTGGAATTATGTTATTATTATAGTAAAATACACATATTTACACCTTCCTGTAAACTTTTCTGCACATAGTTTTGTTCTACCATAAACAGAAGACGACTATTCGAAAAACAGTTTCTTAAATTAATTTCAGTTTGTATAACTACATTCATTATTATTGTTGTAAAGTAACATGTGATATGTAATTACTATTATTCAAGCATATCTGACTTACAGTGTTTCCTCTTTTGTTGATTTGACCGTGGTGGCCCCCCACAGCAACATTTCGAGATGGTTCTCACTGCGGAACATGAAATCCATGGGGAGGAGTCGGATCCAGATCCAACTCCTCCCACCTTACATACACCTAAACCTACCCAACTCCGCCCCCGATCCCTAAACCCAACCCTAATCCTACCCATCTCCACCCCTTGGATCTTGATCCGACTCCTCCCCGTGGATCTCATGTACTGCATTGAGGTGCTACTGAACATTTCTGCCCCCCACGGTATCAGAAATAGGGCGATTATAGTGTCGATTTCACTGAATATGATCAAAAACTTGAGCATAGCAGTCTCTTGCATGCTTCATCATTCTGGTGACTTCTTGCTTCTTTCTCAAAGTTAAGCTGAGGAAACCCTCGATCCCTTCTTCATTTAGAGCCCACAGCTCACCTTATGGGAGTAAAACAAAAATTATCAGAAAAAAAATGACAATGTAGAGTATAGTATTACAACACATTACTTAAATACGTACTTTGCAATGCCTCACTGGAAAGCTGGGATGACATCTCCTTGAGTGTGTCTGCACGAGTGGAGAGAGATTTCCAATGCTTTGCCATCTCAGAAAGAACAATCTTCTTCTCCTCCTCAAGTCTCCTTATTGCCATCACAACATCAAACGCCTTCCTCTTGATTTTCAAATCTACAGCGTCTGGGATACAGTTGTGGAAAATAAGTAAATTGTAAGTATGATTATTTTTCAAATAATATTTGAGATAATCTGGGATAAGGCATAATTGGTTTTGTGCTACTATGTGAATCAAACAAAATTGTCAACAGATTTGTGTACATACCACCATGTGAAAGTTGCCATGGCCAAACTGTCTCGTCAGAGAGAATGATGTCAAAGACGATTCTTTCTTTCCGACCTTTGCTGCCATCGGTGTCTTTGTAAAGGCGCTGGGACCTTCTTTTAATGCTGGCCACCAGCACCTCCATTCTACTGGTCACCGCGTCAAGATCGGCATTCTTTTGGGACGTTGTTGCTGAGAAGAAAAGAAGTGTAAACATTTCACTTACATTTTCATGGCAGTAACTGAAACGAGCTAAGTCTCAGTGTAACACAGAACGCCACAGGGAAGTCATAAGGATTACCTTAACCTCTTTGCTGCTTTTTTTTTCTTTATAAAAAAAAGCTCCTGGAGGAAGGACAGGTGAGTCTCAATATTCATTTCATATTTATTAGCATGTATAGGAAGTATGTAACAGGGTACCAAAGAAAATGACAACGTAGCCAAGATGGGATCCGCTAACTGCAAGAAATGTCGGAAACACTTTATTTTACGGTGTCCTTGTTACATATGTTACATGAACTTAAAATAGTAATAACAATAAATTATGCATAATTACATGTAACTAACCCTCAACCAAATCCTAATCCTACCCTAATCCTATAGTAAGTACATGTAGTTAATTAATATTACTCCGTATTTAAATGTATAATTACAATCTTAAAAGGACACCTTAAAATAAAGTGTTGAATGTCACCGAAATGTCCAATGTTCCAACTTTTGGACTGTGCACCATTCAGGTACTTTCAGGGCACTTTGTTTTGACATGATTTCCAGTGTGCATGCACTACATACTAAAATTTGGCATTTTAACTGCACAAGTAAATGACCAAGAAAACAGTGTATGTATGATTTCATTTTAAAACAGTAATTACTTGCAGAAGCATGTCTCCCATTATTCTGCAGAACTGAGACATTGAAATAATAGTATAACTATCACCTTCTGCCCACTCCTTAATATCAGTGACCCAGCCCTCAACTTCAACCTGTGTCACTGCCAGCTGGATTTTCATGCTTTCCAGATCCTGAAGTTGGCTTTCCAGGCGTTTTGCGGCCTTCAAATAACAAAAAAAGGAAATGAAATAAAAATTTATACCTACAAAAATATACAATAGAAGGTATTTACAATATAAGAAAATAACAATACTCATCTCTACCTTCTGATATCGGCAGGCAAGTGAAGCAGCCAAGTTATTAAACTTTTGCTGATTCCAGCGCATGGCCATCAGTGTAAGCATGTCTGTACGTCCTGTAAAAAAGAAAAGAAAATACACTAATCTGTGTTGTACCACATGTCCCTCACTGGCTACAATTTTCTTGTAACACATTCAATCTAAGTAGTGCAGTGTGTGGTTACCTTACCTGCTTTGGACATGTGCTTTGTGGTCACAGCAATCCTAGAGAGGAAGGCGTTACACTGCTCAACCTCCTCCCCAAGTGTCAATCCGGCCCCTTGCTGGTAAGCTCCACTCCATTTAACCTATTGAAGAAAATACTTAAAAGCTGCCAACATACCTTTGCAGGTGTTTAGGGACGGTTAATGACATGGTAATGTTTTCTTACCTCGCATTTAAAATCATGGGCTTTGGCATGAAACACTGAGAGGAATGGTTTCATGCTCAGAAGGTGCTGGAGCTCCGGGCAGCTTTTTGTCACTTTGTGGAGGTAGGGCCAGTACTTGCAGGTTACATCCATGGCAAAAAAGCTTATTGACTTATTTGCCAGCTTGTTCTGCAGGTAGAGGGGATAAGCATATATTTCTCCCCTGAACATGTTGAGAGCGCCGAGAAAAACTCCATGTCGACAGACCGCAAGCTCAAGTCCCTCCTCATCAATTTTACTAGAGGATCTCTGAGAAGTTTCCCTGGCAGCTGACCACTCCCCTCCACAGACACCTCTTCCAGAGACCTACAACATGGAAAAAGGTTGATATAAATAGTCAGGACTCACCCAAACAATGTCAACTGTAAAATGTTATTGGTCGTGTTTTTAGAAATATTATACAACAAGTTTACATGGTTGGTGTTGGAATGAATGTAATCCACAAATCTTTCTACTTCATCATCTTTTGCAATGAAGATGCCATCAAATAAGGCTTGTTCTTCAGATCTAATTGAAAGAAAGGTACACATTGACCTTCAATATGACACAGCAAAGGTTACTTTAACAACACTGCAAATTACACACATTTTGTAAGTACCTTGCTGCGTTCTTAAAGCGGTAGTGCTTGCGATTTCAGTCCACAGAAACAGCAAGCATGTCTGGGGTGCATGCAGGACAGATAAAATGCTCCTCCCTGCAGATCTTATCCACTTCAAATCTAACAGCCTCCCACTCTAAAAAGCTTTTTCTGAAGCTGTCTGCTGTGATCTTCCCAGTCTGTTTCAGAACAGTAAAACATGTCAACATAATTCACAGTTAAGTTAACTAAAGTTAATAAGGTCAAAGGTGACACCAAATCCTCCTGCATCGAGCCTCCACAGGCAGTCGCTCAGCCCAGTGGATCTTTGGAAGTCTTTTGGCTCTTTGTATGTCACGGACAAAAAACATCACGACCAAAGTCCCCCCCAAAAAAGACCACAGCAAACTCGACTCCCACACCAAACTTAACCAATGTCTTTATGGACCTATTTGTTTTTTTTCTGAATGCAAACTGCATGACTAGGATGTGACATCACTACTTGATCTTATACACAGGTCTAATGTTTTGAGTGATTGAGTTGATAAATTGCTCCAATACTTTTGTACATTTAGTGTATGAATTTAGATTCTTTACTGAGTGGTAGTTTTTACACAAAGACTTTGAATCTTAGATGATGTTCTATTAATGTATCGAGTCCAGCTGAATCACTGTTTTGATTTCATCAACATGCTCCAATTATAATAATCAGTGTGTTGATAATGTCACCATAGTCGTTCTGCGATACACATCAATACTAGTACTAGTTGTTAGTGATTCCCACCACTCATACTCACACGGCCAAAGCGGACAGTTCGTTGATCAAGCATTCTTAAGAATGCTTGGCAGGACAGTCCTGGTGCTGCCATCTTCAATTCTTCATAAGAACAAAAAACATCTGTAGCGTACACCGTGGAAAAGTGAAGGGTAGCGGGCCAGTAGTCATTACGGACTAAGTCATCCACATTTCATCTCAGGCATACTGAGATCATATCGTCCTGGAAAAATCAGGAAAAGTAGCTTACATTACTATCACCTATGTAGTACATTCAGAACTAATAAAACTTAAAATCAGACATCTGGCAGTCTTTCTCATTTGTCAAGTGCCTCTTTTGTGAGACAGAACGCAAAACTGAACATCCCTCCTGCCTATCCTGGGTCTTTCACAGGCGGGAGATGCACATAAGGGTATAGATGCGGGCGGGAGCGGGACTAAAACACATTATTGCGGAACGGGACAGAATATTGTGGGAACGGGGGGGCGCAGGACTGAAAATCCTGCCCAGCGCAGACCACTATAGGGAACGTTTGAATAGAAATAGATCAGGACACATTTACAAAGCCAACAGCACTGCCTTGTTTTTTTTCTATTCAAATAGGACAATGAAAAGTGGCAGGAAGCGAGTGGGAGAGCCCTATGGGGTGGAATCAGGTCTAAAGTCCAACCCAGGTCCCTATGGGCACTTTGCCCAGAATGTGATATGGACGCTAAAGCCACTTGATCTGGAATGTTCCCTTAAGTTCATTTTATTCTTACCATTCATTGTAACCACAGCAACAACTTTTCCTGTGTTGACACTCAACGATCCCGGAGAACAACTACATATTTTTTTGGGAATCTCCAACGGCACAATACACACTGAAAGACACATCATATGCAGGGATTAAAGACATGCATCATCCTATGTACTAACTGGGAAGTATTCTGCAATCATTTTCTTTTTCTTTTTTATCAATGATTTGAAAAGCTTTAAAGATAAAGGTCATTAAGTGTGTTTCAGAGAAAGTACTCAAAACATTCCTGTGAAGCCTATTATACTGTAAAGTTATTTAAATAAACTGAGAATGGGACTAGTGCTGCACAATATATAATTGCACTTTTTCTGACAGATAAAGCGATTACCATTTCCAATTCAATTTTTGAATGTGTATGATCTGATTCAGTTCAATATTCCAAATGTCTCTTTAATTTGTGCCACCCCTGATAAGTAAGCACAGCCAGTGTACAAGACTAACACCCACTGACCGACTGAAGTTCACCAATCAGAATTTTTGTCCCCTTCACACACTACGCACACCCACCAACCAGAAGTTGCACAGTCAAGGAGGATGACGTGAATATAAAAGTCAAATGTCACAAATGATATTTGAAGATTTTACCATTAGGCAGTTGCGTTGGATCATATTGCAATTACGATTGCAATAATTGTGCAGCCCTAAATAAGACACTCAAAGAAATAGAGCTTACCACAGTGGGAAAGAGCCCTCTCCACGACACAGGTTGTTGGAGGCAATGGCTGAAAGAATCCAGCTATTGTTGCATCCCTGTTGTGGAACACATGGTTTCGGTGTATACTGACATCACAATCAGCACAAAAGAATGGTTGTGGTCGGCAGTCACGACAACGGACAGCAGCTGCACTGCTGCCACATTGTTGGCAGATCTGAGTGTTCACATTTTGTTGTGCCACCATGGTATTCACCAGACAGGGTCTCTCTTTCTCCCACCTCTCTGAGAGGAGACTTTTTCTAGTAGACCAGTCTGAGGAAGCTTGTGGTGGTGCTGGTGCCGTTTCCTGATCATCCAAGTCATCACCCTGTGAGTGGTTTAGCTCTTCAAGGAAAGTCTCTGTTAAAATAGTACATCATATTTAAAAACAATTTTCTACACTATCAAAGTGTGCAACATGTTGTCGGTTATTCTGTCGCAAAAACATGTAATTTACATTCTAATTATTAGAATCTATAAACATAATGAACTAATAGACACAAATAAAGAACATACCAACAGTGTCAGGGGGACAGTAGTTGGTTATCTCAAAGCTGTTGTCCAACATCCTAGTATGAGAACTAGACTTACGACTGTAGCTGTGACTAGCTGTAGCAGAAAATAAAACCCAAATCAACCTTTACAGCATTACAATTCCATAGATTTTGACAAGCTCATTTTATTCCACACAATGATACATACTTTTATTGGCCCAATTTCATTGTCTATACCACTTTGGATGATCATGAGTATGTAATAAAAACCTCATATCTCATACCAGACACATGACTGATTCATGTATTCAATCCCAAGTGGTAAAACAATCTATATCTCCGTTTTAGATCTATGTGAAAAATCACAGGAGTACTCCTTTAAGTAATATGACTGAAAAAAGAAAACTGACCCGTTTGGTTTCGGGATGATCTCGGTCTGTCATAGACAACATTTCCATCACTCTCTTCAGCCACCTGACAGGTTGATGGCTGTGGATGGTGCTGCCTCCTGGACTGGTTGATGGCTGGTGGATGGTGCTGCCTCCTGGACTGGTTGATGGCTGGTGGATGGTGCTGCCTCCTGGACTGGTTGATGGCTGGTGGATGGTGCTGCCTCCTGTTCTCCCTGCATCTTATTGATGAAATCATCCATGATCTGGAGTTCATAATTTAATTTAGAATGTTCAACAAGCTCATTAAGGACCTGTTTGAAATTGGAATTGTCACTCATGGTGAACAAGGACAAACAAGACAACACTAAAGGGATAGGGGGGAAGAGCAAAAGAGCAAGAACAACAGAGAACCAGACAGACTAACAACAATTAACTAGACAAAAGTGGCTCTTAAAAGTGCCTTTGTTTTTGCTTTGTAACGAAGCTGAGGTTTTGAAGTAAATGATGAAGGGACTAGGGAACCTGTTGAGAGAAGGGAAAGATAATAAATTCAGATTTGAAGATCATGCTACATACAACTACATAAATACTAAATAACTGAAAGGTTTAAGAACTTGAGAAAATGTTGGTCTAGTTTGCCCATGCTTTGGGCTGTGGTGGGGAGGTCTGTGGGTGCGTATAGTAATATTAGGCCAGAATACTGTAGGGCTGGTTGTTGCCTGCAAACTCACAATACAATAACTCACTAGTTATGGACTGATCTTGACACTCATGTCTGATATTGATACCAACCATTCAAAATGTCAGCTTGGCTGATAATCAGTGCCATTTTTATATTTTTATGTTATTAATTATACTTGTATTAACAAGGAAACACATTTCTTTAACTTTTTCCCTGTGATCATTTTAATCAAAAAGTTCCCTCAGCAGTCATAGTAGTTTTTAACACTAGCTTTTAATTAACACTGATTTAATTTGTTAATGTGGTTGTATATTTTCATGTCTATGCTTTCATAGCATAGACACAGTTATAAGTTACACTGACTAGCATGTGTATAAATGGGCACAAAACACTGGGCAAAGAGCAACGACACACAACCACAAGAAGAATCCCAACGCAGACATGCATTACAGCTAACACGGTATGTCTCGGTATGTATCTTACATTCCCCTATGATTGTACCTTACATGATAATATGTGACAAAAATGAACTTGAATTCAATTAACTTAGCTAACTTTGCTAGCTTGCACATTTGGTGCAGTTCAAGCTATATTTTTATAATGTCTTCTATCATTTCTCGTCATAAGAAAGGGCCACCTTACAAATCTAAAGTTTCTAAACACAATTTCTTGTCCTGATCCAACCGTTTTTGATGTGTAAATGTAAGAAGAGGATCCATCTCTATTAATGAACCCTTCTACTTACCCAGTGGAAAATCGCAATGGACCTTGGGATCGCCCATACGGTGACGTCAGCGTTATTAATTTAGAGGATTTAGTAAAAATAATATTTTTAAAAAATGATTAATTGAACACAATCGTAGCATATTAAAATCAACAAACCTCCGATAGAAATACGTTATCCAGCATGCTCTAGTGTTTTACCTATGATAAGAAAACGCTTTAAAACTGCATACTTGCACGCGCATTGGAGCGTTAAACTCACCTTTTAATTACGTTTTACCTGCAGTTGTGCGTTGCTTTGGTCAAACTCACCTCTGAATGCCGTTTTACCTGCAGTTGAGTGTTGTTAAACTCACCGCTGAATGTGGTTGCACACCATGTGCGTTGTTAAACTCACCGCTGATGAACGCGCTTAACTTTTGAGGGCCCTTTGATATCAGATTGCGAGGGTTTTTAAACATCAAACACCAGTTGGAGGGCATTTGAATCGCCCTGGTATAGATAATTTTTGGTAGCGTATTCCTTTTTATTTTTATTTATTGTTGTCTCGACCCACAAGGCAGACAACGGGTTGCGGTGTGGTGATCGACCCAAGACGTCAAATTTCAACGCTGTTGAGTTCTATAGAAGTCTATTGGACTGCCCCGCACGTTGAAAAATGAAGCCGAAGGTATACCCAGTGCGTCAAAACAGTGACGCCAGGGTCCCTTGACCATGCGTCAGACATTTGACGAGTAGGGAGTGAGACTGTGTTGGAAAATGATGTAGGATACGTTAAATAGTGAGTATGTTTCACTAAACAGTCAATCAAACTTTGTACAGTTTGTCTTTTCTTCTATCAAATATCATGTTCTATATTTTAGCATCCTGGACTGCCAAATCAAAGAGAGCCGTCAACCACACAGGAAAGCTGGAATCAGCGATGAGTGGGTGAAGGATTACCTGCTCAAATCCGTGCAGTTGTTTCCTCCAGTCTCCTGCCACCTGGAGATCAACATTGACGGGCCATTTATGGCCAGGGCCACTTCAGGTCCTTCACATTCCAGGAAATGTGGCAGTGGTACAGCCTTCACAAGCACCTCCAAGCTGACCCTCAGGCTGGCAGTGACCATGACCATGACCATCCCTCGTCATGAAGGAGGACGACATCTCTTCTTGCTTGCTGAAGCGCTTCAGACTCTATATTGTCACTAAAGAGACAGAGGTAGGTTAAGGCACCTTAAGGAAAAAGCAGGGTGCAGTTCCTAAGAGATGCCTGAAACCTGTACTCAAACTGTACTTTACAGAAACCTCAGCAGAAAGTGACCCCTCCCGCAGCAGCCGCCACGTCGTCCAGCACTGCCACGTCGTCCAGCACCACCACGTCATCCGGCACCGCCTCCAGTACCGCCACGTCGTCCAGCACTGCCACGTCGTCCAGGAACGTAACGTTAGCATTACAGTTACGGTTAATTAGTTAGTTCCCCTGTTAACCGTTTCGGTAAAAAAAAAAAAATCAGCACATATCGCCATATTCATTAGTTATATAACGTTACTCACTATGCCAACATTTCTAGCGACGCCCTCACATAACTGTAACGTTACTGTTTAAATCCTGACACTCCACAGTGTGGACCAGTATCGTAGCAAATAGCAAAACCGTAGTAATAAGCTAGGTCAATGATATTGAAATATCATATACAGGTGCTGATCATAAAATTATCATCAAAAAGTTGATTTATTTCAGTAATTCCATTTAAAAAGTGAAACTTGGATATTATATTCATTCATTACACACAGACTGATATATTTCAAATGTTTATTTCATTTCATTGTGATGATTAAAACTGACAACTAATGAAAATCCCAAATTCAGTATCTCAGAAAATTAGAATATTACTGAAGACCAATACAGAAAAAGGATTTTTAGAAATGTTGGCCAACTGAAAAGTATGAACATGAAAAGTATGAGCATGTACAGCACTCAGTACTTAGTTGGGGCTCCTTTTGCCTGAATTACTGCAGCAATGCGGCGTGGCATGGAGTCCATCAGTCTGTGGCACTGCTCAGGTGTTATGGGAGCCCAGGTTGCTCTGATAGTGGCCCTCAGCTCTCCTGCATTGTTGGGTCTGGCGTATCGCATCTTCCTCTTCACAATACCCCATAGATTTTCTATAGGGTTAAAGTCAGGCGAGTTTGCTGGCCAATTAAGAACAGGGATACCATGGTCCTTAAACCAGGTACTGGTAGCTTCGGCACAGTGTGCAGGTGCCAAGTCCTGTTGGAAAATGAAATCTGCATCTCAATAAAGTTGGTCAGCAGCAGGAAGCATGAAGTGCTCTAAAACTTCCTGGTAGACGGCTGCGTTGACCTTGGACCTCAGAAAACACAGTGGACCAACACCAGCAGATGACATGGCACCCCAAACCATCACTGACTGTGGAAACTTTACACTGGACTTCAAGCAACGTGGATTCTGTGCCTCTCCTCTCTTCCTCCAGACTCTGGGACTTGATTGCCAAAGGAAATGCAAAATTTACTTTCATCAGAGAACATAACTTTGGACCACTCAGCAGCAGTCCAGTCCTTTTTGTCTTTAGTCCAGGCGAGACGCTTCTGACGCCGTGTCTTGTTCAAGAGTGGCTTGACACAAGGAATGCGACAGCCATGTCTTGCATACGTCTGTGCGTGATGGTTCTTGAAGCACTGACTCCAGCTGCAGTCCACTCTTTGTGAATCTCCCCCACATTTTTGAATGGGTTTTGTTTCACAATCCTCTCCAGTGTGCGGTTATCCCTATTGCTTGTACACTTTTTTCTACCACATCTTTTCCTTCCCTTCGCCTCTCTATTAATGTGCTTGGACACAGAGCTCTGTGAACAGCCAGCCTCTTTAGCAATGACCTTTTGTGTCTTGCCCTCCTTGTGCAAGGTGTCAATGGTCGTCTTTTGGACAGCTGTCAAGCAGTCTTTCCCATGATTGTGTAACCTACAGAACTAGACTGAGAGACCATTTAAAGGCCTTTGCAGGTGTTTTGAGTTAATTAGCTGATTAGAGTGTGGCACCAGGTGTCTTCAATAATGAACCTTTTCACAATATTCTAATTTTCTGAGATACTGATTTTGTTGTTAGTTATAATCATCAAAATTAAAAGGAATGAACACTTGAAACATACCAGTCTGTGTGTAATGAATGTATACGTTATACAAGTTTCACTTTTTGAATGGAATTACTGAAATAAATCAACTTTTTGATGATATTCTAATTATGTGACCAGCACCTGTAATAAACCTTAAATAAATTAATGTTGTACTGGATTATTGTGTTGCAAAATGCCACTCAGTTCATGATAAAAAGGTATGTTGTGTGGCAGAAAAACGGCTGTTTGGCTATTAGAGAGTATAATTCTATGTTACACAGGTTTTACACCCACACTGTGGCATGTGCATAGTGATGCAGATGCTTCTTTTGGTAATGCATACATCACAACATAGTAATAATTTATATTTATAACTAGGCTAAGTTTAGTTGTTGCTAGATATGATGTAGCCCATTATTCCTGGTGTACATACTTACCTATCTACTGTAGGCGAGGACATAACAAAGGGAATATTTATCTCAAGGAATAATCAGAGTTCTATAACACATACTAATATTTTGTGTTACTGGCAACCTTTGGGGCAAAATATTTTGAATGTGAAGATGATATGAAAAAATTCAGATACATGGGAAACAGTCAGTCAGGAGTTAATTAACTCTCCCTCAGAGCTGTTTTGAGGGTTTAGCACTCCTCACCCTGCTCTGACACTTCTTCTACTGTTCCTTGCTTTGTGCTAAAATGCTATTAATGACCTACTGTGCGCAAACATTTATTTTTATATTAGTAATTGATATATTATCTTAATGTAATGACACTAATAATGCTGTTGTCGCTCCTGTTCTGTGTGTGTGTGTGTGTGTGTGTGTGTGTGTGTATTTCAGTAGCTGCAACTGAAGATGGCGACCCCGGTAATCCGCGTCGTCAAGCCAGATGCCCCTACAAATCGCCAACAGGCCGTACTGATGTCGACCAAAGAGGCCCGTTGCCTCGGGAGAAAAGAATGGTCTTCCCCAAACCTGCACAGGAGCTACTTAACCAGGCCACTGCCCCGGTCCACGCAGAGAGGCTCCTCCGAGCAGAGGGTATCCCTGCGCCGTCACGTCAGCTGTGCCTGGGAAAGCTGGTGGTGCCATTTGGCCAGTATTTGAAAGCACCGTTTCACTGGCTTGTGGCAAACGATGTGGGCTACATGAAGTAGCAAGCATATTATATTTAATCCCTTACATTACATCATTTATTACATTGTATGCTATGCATTTTGAATACCATTTTGATGGCATGCTTAAAAGAAATGATCTCTTTGCACAAAACTTTGGCTGTTATCAGTGTTTATTATTCATCTTTGCAAAGTTTCTTTTCTGATTATCACAGTTGCGGTGATATAAATTATGGCAGTACTAAGTTGATGTATATGTTTCCAGTGTGTTTGACAAGCACAGGTTAGAGATGAAAAACCCACGTAGAAAGGGAGAGATGGTGAACCAGTGGGTGAAAGACAGCCTCACAGAATATGCTGAGAGCTTCCCACAAATCTCCTGTCTCCTTCAGGCCAACGTCGACAGGTGTATCTACGGTCAGAGAGGGTTTGAGAATCACACTTTTCAGGAGATGTGGGAAATCTACAGCCAGTACCAAGCCCAGAAGGATAGGCCAGAGCAATTCAGTGATGAGCAGAGGGAGATAATACAGAAAGCATGCAGTTCTGTGAGGCGGTGGTTAAACACACCAGTCACCCACATCACAAGCGTGCAGATGACGAGGTTCAGGAAGTATATCACTGACAAAGAGCGAGTAAGTGTTTATTTATTTGTTTGTCATGAAACAGTAAGAGTAGCTTAGTAAATGAAAATTCTGATGAAATAACTGAGATTTTAAACACTTGGGCTAAATGTGTCTGTTTGCTTTTGGTAATTAAAAACAAGAAAGAACATCTAGAAAGTCCCTTTTCATTTGTTGTCCAGCAGCCACAGGCAAGCCCCTCCAAGTGTGGTCCTTCGCCATTGGCAGATGATGATGATGACGACGACACTGAACTGTTAGCTGCATGCCAGGCTGTGGAAGGCAAGTGAGATACAGAGTTAACAGACAATAAGCCATTAAAGAAAACAAAAAAACCTTCATAATACAAAAAGCAAAGTCTGGGCCAAACTAGGGTTCCCGGCTCACAGACAAGACCAGGCAGCCAGAGGCTCCACTTCAGCCCAAGCACCCAGAGGACGCAGTCCGGTCCAAGCAGCCTGTAAGTTTGCATTAAATAAGCCCTTAGCTTGACTGTTCCTCTTGTCCGTATCCACATCAATAAATCCACGGGTAGAAATTGTATCCTTTTGCCAAGATATAAGACAGCAACGGTACAAGAAGATTACAGAAACGAGAGTTAATTAATGAAAAAAAAAGCTTGCCTGACTGTTTTCAAGATTACTACCCAAACCTTCTTGCGAGAGTATCCCCGAGCAGTTAAAGTTCATGCAGTTAATAGTAAACGACAGTCATACAGTGTTCATCTCTTTCCCAAATGTAATATAAATGAGATTTTTCTACACTGTAAATCATCCACACACATTTTAAACACGAGAAATTACTTCTACTTCAATGAACATGTAAATGACTGTTTCACATATGAACTTTATAGTTATTGCATGCTACTTAGTGTAATATTAATATTTCTGTTTATCAATAAACTGCATTTAGGCTCCTACACAGCCTGAGGCCTCTGTCAGGACCAAAAAGCGTGAGGCCCATGTCCGGGAAGAACAGCCAGAGGCCCCTGTCCAGCCTCACATGATTCCAGGTACACAAGAGTAGTCTGTATACTTGTAACACATTAAACCTGTGACCCTGTCATTATTCTAATGTGATGTTCAACTAAAAAAAACACACAGAAAGTGTTTATTGGACTCCCAGCACAGCTGGTTTACACGGTGAGTTTAATTTGCTCCCTTCAAGGAAGACTTTCTACCATCCTAGAGGTGACACTAACAGATATTTGAGGTATTTTCTTCCACCATAATTTGGTGGGGAAAAAATCTAATTGGGACTGTGACTTTGGATGTGGTACATTGCCCCCCGTCTTTCTTTCATTCTTGCTGCTTCTTCTGATGGTTCTGGTGGAAATGACAACAGTGATGTTGTTGTTAACTGTGTACGTCTGTTTATGTGTTTAAGGATGTACACCTATAGTCTATAAGTATGTCTTAGACTTACTTAGTATGTCTAAGGAAAGACAAACATGAGGAAGTGTCTCATACACTGTATCTTGCCCAAGGACACTTCGACACGCAACCAGGGGGAGCCAGGGATTGAACCGCCAACCTTCCGATTAACTGCCAACCCGCTCTACCTCCTGAGCCACAGCCGGCCCCTATGTAACACACACATGTATTTGTGTTCCTTTAGTTTACTCCTTCTCTTGTAAAAACTGATAAGTGCTTCCTGGACCGTTCTGATTATTTTGCTGCTCATTGTAATGATTTTGTTTAGTGGATTGCGATGGATGTTAGATAGTGACCCCAAACAGGCTGATATTTTGAAGCTTATTACACATTCAATGAAACATTGTTATTTCCTGTTGCGGTGACAGCCCCGGCTGTTGGTGAGTGTCCTGTTTCTCTTTTCCTCCCTCGCATTCTGGTTTCTCCTGTGCCTTCTCTCTCTCTCCCTCTGTGTGCTCTCCCTCTCTCCGCTCCTGCTCCTCGTTAACCTCCATCCCCGGCTGCCGTACCTGCCAGCCCTTTACAGAAGCATATGCATTTGACATGTTCTCCACTCTTTTAGTCAGGTTTTCCTTTAATTCCATATATGTATGGATACCTTTGTTAATGCTGTTTGTCAGCCAATTTGCCCCTTTGGGAATGTTAAAGGTTTACTTTACTCTACTCTACTCAGGTCCCCACTGTGCAGCACGGCCGTATCTGGTTTACCTAATACGTGGCATTGCGCGGTGGAACTCTGACAGGAGATCGGATGCCGTGTTTGGTGGTAAAGGACGGCACCACAGGACCTACTCAGCGCCGCTGATTGACCGCCTCAACACCCGCTGTCAGCAGCTGTTCGGAGAGACTGTGGAGGAGAATTTCCAGGCCCCTGCTGATGTCCCTTTCTAATGAGCTGCTCGGGTTGGAGTACCTGTTTAGCCAGAGCACAGGTGAATCTGCACCCTTCTCTCTTCAGAACATTGTCAATGATGGACCTGGTCCAGTGGAAGAGGTGGTTCAGCCTGGGCAGCCCGATCCAGATCCAGAGGCAGACTAGGCGTACCAGAGCACAAAGGCACTTGACGATGCGCTTCATGCCGTCCTGCCCCACATTACACTCACCAGCAATGAAACCTCCGTGTTCTCCCTCCGGCCTTTGTGAGTAACTGTGTGGCAATCTTTTAACAGGAGGATGCTTGCAGTCCCAACCCTCTTCCTGGCTTTCAAAGATTGGAAAAGTTCTGCTCTGTGCTGGTGGAGATTGGCCTGACAGAGGACAAGCTGTCGCTTACCACTGAGTAGAGGAACAAGGTCCTGGCTGTGATACAGAGGGTAAAGATGGCCATTCGCTACGCACCAGCACAACAGGACATGCGTGCTCAGCACAACAGGCTGATGTACACCCTGGTTAAGCTGTTGTGGCTGCGCTCACCTCAAGGGTCTTGCAGTAGTCCTGAGAAGAGCATCATCTTAAAGGCGTATGAGAGAATCCAGCACCGGATTTTGGTGGGGGATCCAGTACTGTGCAAAGCAGGCATTCCTCTACTAAAAATCAACATCAAGACTGTGTGGGACTTCATCCGTCGCCAAGAGAGGTTCCTAAATCTGCACACCACAAAACAGCCATCCATCATCACAAAGATCACCTCCATCTCATCTGCAGACCTCCCTCCAGCACCACACCAGCCAGTAGTCCTCCCTCCACCAGACTACCCCCAGAAAGAGTATGTGCCCACACCCAGCACGGCAGGGACAAAGGTATTGAAGGGAAGGACAGACATAAGCAGGCCACTCTCCCAGCCTCAACCACCATTACCACCTGTGCTACTGCCACTGCCAACTCCTGCCACCTCTACCATCACCAGACCAGTGCCATCCCTCTCTGCACCTGCAGCCCATAATGCCTTCCCCCTCATCACTGCCCATAATGCCTGCCCCCTCATCACTGCCCATAATGCCTTCCCCCTCATCACTGCCCATAATGCCTGCCCCCTCATCACTGCCCATAATGCCTGCCACCTCCACACGGCCCATAATGCCTGCCCCCTCATCACTGCCCATAATGCCTGCCACCTCCACGCGGCCCATAATGCCTGCCACCTCCACGCGGCCCATAATGCCTGCCACCTCCACGTGGCCCATATTGCCTGCCCCCTCATAACTGCCCATAATGCCTGCCTTTCAGGTTTCTTTGTATAAAATGGTAAATGTTCAGGAGCTGTTAGGGGTTCAGTGTGTTGCCCAAGGACCCTTCAACATGAGGGCATGAGGGGCTGGGACTCAATGTTAACCTGGATACTTTATATTAAGGTGATAAGTCGTGAAACTTGTATAATTTATACATTCATTCCACTCAGACTGATATATTTCAAGTGTTCATTCCTTTTAATTTTGATGATTATAACTGACAACTAATGAAAATCCCAAAATCAGTATCTCAGACATTGGGGGATTCCTTGCGCTATCTTGGAAGAGGTGTGATGCGAATTCGCTACAATCGGCGTCAAGGGGTTAAGTATGTGGTATAATAGAAACAATATGTAGTATAATATATCTGTGAGGGTTCTCAGTGATCTAGGTCATAGTTCCCCTTCAAGGGAACACGAACTGCGTCGGTGACGACACTATGGGAACACCCCTGGGCGTGGCAGGGCTGAACTATGAATGAAACTACTCCAATCCTATTGGTGTTACTAGAACGGTAGTGTGTGACGGCGTAACCGGAGGGGGTATATAAGCACGCCGGCACATAGGACACATTAGCTTCTTTCTATTCAGCAGGCACTCTGGCTATGTTTGGAAGCTCCATTTTCCTACCTGACATCGAGACGAAGCAGCAGAAGATCATGTCAAAGCGATTCCGACAGTGTGTCTTCCCTTGTGAGCGTTTCATCACAGAAGGTGATACCCATGGGATGTGCGTCTCATGCCTGGGGATGTCGCATGCTCAGGCGGCTCTCGATGGGGCTGCCTGCGACCGTTGCGAGGCCCTGCCCCTGAGGGTGCTGAGGTCTCGAGCGGCTCTCTTCCTAGAGGATGTTTGGATGCGCTCCCCTCGTGGCACAGGCCCCGCGGTCGCTGAGGCGTCACGGCGGCTCCGATCCTGGGGATCACAACGCGAGATCGCCGAGGGTGCCAGAACGGCTGAGGCCTTTTTCCGGTCCTCGTCCACGGAATCCTCCTCCCCTCGTCCCCGATCGGGAGCCCGTTTCACGGTTTCTCCCACTTGAGGGGCGAGTCCGGAAAGGCTGACACCATCTGGGTTGGTGGAAGTGGTGACGCGGGCCAGTGGCCAAGCTGCACATTGATTGGCCACAGGCGGTGCAGCAGCCATCGGCAGGCAGCAAACTAGATGAGCGGTTTCTGCAACACCGAGCGCAACCCCCGCGTCGGCCCCTACCATTTTTTCCGGATCTGCACAACGAGTTGTGTAGATCATGGAATAAACCCTTCTCTGCGCGGCTGTCTACGTCCCCCCGGCTGGACTACGGCAACGTGACGGGAATCAGACAGCACGGCTACGGAGCGATGCCACGAGTGGAGGAGGCACTGGCTAGCTACCTCTCTCCCAACCTTGCCTCATCCCTCCGGACGCCGGCGCTCCCCACCAAGCCGTGTCGGATGACGTCCGATTTGGTGGGCAAGGCCTACATGGCAGCGGGTCGATATGCAGGCATACCAGGCCGATCTCCTTCGGGACTGTGACGTAGGGGGAGGTCCCTCTGAGGAGGACCTAACGGAGCTCCGTAGAGCGACGGACTTGGCTCTCCGTGTGACCAAGGAAACGCTCCGTTCCATCGGCCGATCCATGGCGGCTTTGGTGGCTACGGAGCGCCATCTGTGGCTCAACCTATCAGGCATCCAGGGGAAGGAGAGGGCTTTTCTCCTGGATGCGCCCCTCTCGCCTTCTGGCCTGTTTGGCGAAGCAGTGGATGCTGTCATCAACAGGTTCCAGCACGCCAAAACTCAGAGAGAGGCATTTGAGCGATATCTCCCCCGCCGGTCAGACTCCAGGACCGTGACGGCTCAGGAAAGGCGGACGCGGCCTTCATCCAGCACCTAGGTCCTGAGACCTCGAGTAGGGGGACCCACCACACGACTGGGCTCACAAACCGTGGTTCACCGGCGAGCCTTCCCTGGCGGCCCTCCGCTTCAGGGCGCCACCGGGGATTCCCGTGGGACACCGACCACCAGTCCCGAGGGACTGGTCCCCTTGGCGAAGTTCGCGGAAGCATAGCGAAGCACAGTAGTAGATGGCTACAGGCTGCAGTTCCGGGTTCGCCCCCCCAGATTCTGCGGGATGGTCGGGACTACAGTACACGCAGAACAGAGCCAGGTGTTGGGACAGGAAGTCCGCTCTCTTCTGAAGAAAGGGGCCATAGAATTAATTTCTCTGCCAGTCAGAGAAGCCGGCTTTTAAAGCCGATACTTCCTGGTCCCCAAGAAGGACGGAGGATTGCGTCCGATTTTGGATTTGCGGTCCCTGAACCAATCTCTGAGGAGATTCAGGTTCAGGATGCTTACCATCCCAGCCATCATCAGTCACATCCAATCTGAGGATTGGTTTGTCACGATAGATCTACAAGACGCTTATTGCCACATCTCCATCCGTCCCTCTCACAGGAAGTTCCTGAGGTTCGCCTTCGGGGGCACGGCTTACCAGTATCGGGTTCTTCCGTTCGGCCTAGCACTATCTCCCCGCACGTTCACCAAATGCATGGATGCAGCTCTGGCTCCGTTGAGGCTTCAGGGCATCCGCATACTGAACTACATTGACGACTGGCTCGTCCTGGCCCAGTCTCGAGGGTGTTAGCGGTTCGGCATCGAGATGTCGTCCTCGCCAACCTTCAGCGTTTGGGGCTGCGGCTCAATGCGAAGAAGAGCGTGCTGACACCCGCCCCAACGGACTGCGTTCCTAGGGGTGGTGTGGGACTCAACGACGATGCGGGCCCACCTGTCTCCCGCACGCATCGAGTCCATTTTATCCTCAGTGACCAAAGTGCATTTAGGCCGCACCTTCACTGTGAAACACTTTCAGAGGGTGTTGGGTCTTCTGGCAGCAGCGTCCAGTATAATACCTTCCGGACTACTGCACATGAGAGCCCTGCAGTGGTGGCTAAAATCCAAGGGATTCTCCCCGAGGGGAAATCCGCTCTGTCTGATACAGGTTACGAGTGGATGCCTTCGTTTCCTATCCGTATGGAGGAAGCCTTGGTTCCTGTCCCAAGGTCCTGTGTTGGGAGCAATCTGTCGCCGAATAATTATTTCAACACATTTCGTGAGAGGCTCCTGGGAGGAGCATCATTTCTCTTGGCACATAAATTGCCTGGAAATGTTGGCGGTTTTCAGAGCTCTGAGGAGTTCTGCCCGCTCTCCGCAGTCGCTACGTCCATGTCAGGACCGACAATACGGCGGTGGTGGCCTATTTGAATCACCAGGGGGGTCTGCGCTCGCGCCCATTATGCAAACTGGCACATCGGATCCTCCTGTGGTCCCAGGAGAGACTGCTGTCCCTCAGACCGATGTACATCCCTGGGACCCAGAATCAAGGAGCAGACCTGCTGTCGAGACAGGGATTGAGGCCCGGGGAATGGAGACTCCACCCCGAGGTGGTGGAGTTATTATGCGAAGAGTTCGGCCCCATAGACGTGGACTTGTTTGCGTCCTGAGAGACGGCACACTGTCCCCTGTGGTTCTCCCTATCACCCCAAGCCCCGCTAGGGCTGGATGCCATGGTACAGACGTGGCCGAGGCAGCGTCTGTATGCGTTCTGGAGCGAGTCTGCCAGGACGGCGTCAGCCTACTACTAGTAGCCCCGTTTTGGCCGGCATGAGTGTGGTTCTCGGATTTAATATCGCTCCTCGAGGGCCCGCCCTGGCAGGTCCCTCTGAGGAAAGACCTGCTGTCCCAGGCGGAGGGCCAGATCCTGGGACCTGGCAGTGGTTCTCGAAGCGCTGGCTGAGGCCCCCTTCGAACCCCTGGAGTCGTCTGAGGCCAAGCACCTGACCCTTAAAATGACCTTTCTCCTCGCTATCACCTCTCTGAGGAGGGTGGGGGATCTCCAGGCACTGTCGGTGTCTCCCCCATGCCTGGAGTTTGCCCCGGGGAGGGTCAGGGCCATCCTGCACCCTTGTCCAGGTTATGTCCCTAAGGTTCCGGCCAGACTGGCAGGGTCCACGGTGCTGCAGGCGTTTCATCCCCCACCTCATGTGACGGCGGAGGACGGTAGACTTCATCTGCTCTTCCCTGTCAGAGCACTGAGTATTTACACTCTGAGGTCTTCCCGGTGGAGGAAAACAGACCAGTTGCTGGTGTGTTTCGGGTCCCCGAAGGCTGGGCTCCCCGCTTCTAAACACACCATCAGCAACTGGATCGTTCAGACTATTTCCCTGGCCTATCAGGTGCGCAGTTTTCCTTCACCTATGGCCGTAAGGGCGCACTCTACTCGAGGCATGGCGGCTTCTAGGGCCCTCCTCGCAGGGGCGTCTCTCCAGGATTTGTGTGATGCGGCTGGCTGGGCCACCCCTCACACTTTTATTCGGTTTTACAGTCTGGACCTGCCTTCTGCACCCGGCACCCGTGTAATTTCCTCCTAGTCGTGCCGTCAGGTTCTGCACGCTGGGGGCAGGCGGGGTTTTGGTGCGGCCTAAGTGGGTATCTCGTTCCCATAGTGTTGTCACCAACGCAGTTCGAGTTCTCTCGAAGGGGAACGTCTTGGGTTACGTATGTAACACTTGTTCCCCGAGAAAGGGAACGAGACACTGTGTCGGTCCACCACACCTCACCCCGCCTGGAGTGCCTTGCTTCATAGAAAGGGGCTAATGTGTCTTATGTGCCGGCGTGCTTATATACCCCCTCTGGTTACGCCGTCACACACTACCGTTCTAGTAACACCAATAGGATTGGAGTAGTTTCATTCATAGTTCAGCCCTGCCACGCCCAGGGGCGTTCCCATAGTGTCGTTACCGACGCAGTGTCTCGTTCCCCTTCTCGGGGAACAAGGGTTACATACGTAACCCGAGACGTTATCCAAGGTTGGTGCTCCTGGCTGTTGTAACGACAGTTGTTATGGTCGTTAGAGTCACCCAAGGCCAAGTCTGAACGACCATCACCTGAGGCCAAGAGGTTACGTTTGTTCAGTTTCCTGGGAAGTGACGAAAGGACAGCATTGTAAGTGGTGGCGTAGACCCCCTCCTCTGTTCAAAAACGGCTTCTCTACCCGGGTGTAAATGGTTTCCTTGAAACCTCTTTCAAACCATCCATCCTCCCTGTCTAAAACGTGCACCTGGTGGTCCTCAAACGAGTGTCCTCTGTCCTTCAGATGTAAGTAGACTGCAGAGTCTTCACCTGAGGAGTTGGCCCTTCTGTGTTGAGCCTTTCGTTTGTGTAGTGGTTGTTTAGTCTCCCCAATATACAGGTCTGTGCATCCCTCACTGCATTGTATTGCATACACTAGATTACTTTTCTTGTGTTTGGGTGTGCGGTCTTTGGGGTGGACCAGGATCTGTCTTAGTCTGTTCTTGGGTTTAAAAAACACAGGGATGTTGTGTTTGTTGAATATCCTCCTGAGTTTCTCTGTTACTCCAGACAAGTATGGAATCACATTGTTGTTGCGTTAGCTCTTCTTTCCTCATCCCTCATAGTGTTGGTGTTGTTCCTGGATCTTCTGGCTGTTTTTACAAAAGTCCATTTAGGATTGAAAAGTAGGTATTGGTCTGTGTGTGGGTTTCTGTAAACCCTCATTTTCAGGCTCCTGTCCTCTTCAGTGTATACAGCACAGTCCAGGTGGGCCAAACTGCTGTCGTTGACATCTTGTGTGAACTTGATGTTACTGTCCACAGAGTTAATGTGTTCAGTGAAGGCTTGCACTTCCTGGGTTTTAATATCTACCCCTTGTGTTGTCCACATACCTGTACCAGTAGCTAGGTGCTGTTTATCTGAAGGAGTTCCGGCTTTTGGTTACCTCCACTTTTTGTTGGCCACAATAGGTGATGCTGTTGAGCCCATGGCACAGCCATGCTTCTGTCTGTAGAATCCTCTGTTGTACTGGAAATAGGTGGTGTTTAGACAGAGGTCGAGTAATTTACAGATGTCAGAGCTGATGCTAGTTCTGTTGTCCGGGGTGTTGTCTTGTAGCAGTCGTGTCCTTACAGTTTCTACTGCCTCCATGGTAGCCTGTGGTAGCCGTCCCCCGGGATTTCCTGAGCAGCCAGGAAACGGTGGCTGGGGGACTGTCCGAAGGAGGAATAGTCGTAAGCATTCAAAGCCCACGGGGCGCCATCAACCTGTTCACGTTTCTAACAGATTTTCCCCACTCAGCGACACACCCGCTGAGAAACCAACTCTGATCACTGGCAGCTCCATTTTGAGAAACGTGAAGTTAGCGAAGCCAGCGGCCATAGTTAAGTGCATCCCTGGGGCCAGAGCGGGCGACATTGAGTCTTATTTGAAACTGCTGGCTAAGGATAAACGTAAATACAGTAAGATTGTTATTCACGTCGGCTATAATGACTCCCGGTTACGCCAATCGGAGGTCACTAAGATTAATGTTGAGTCTGTGTGTACATATGCAAAAACAATGTCGGACACCGTAGTTTTCTCTGGACCCCTGCCAAATCTGACCAGTGATGACATGTATAGCCACACGTCGTCATTCCGCCGCTGGTTGTCGAGGTGGTGTCCAGCAAACGATGTGGGCTTTGTAGATCATTGGCAGACTTTCTGGGGAAGACCTGGTCTGATTCAGAGAGACGGCATCCATCCCACTTGGGAAGGAGCAGCTCTCATTTTTAGAAATCTGTCCCAGTTTAATAGTGGACCAAATCCATGAGTTGAGACCAGGAGGCAGAGTCGCAGTCCAACACACTTCTCTGCTCCTCCATTTCAGGAGTTACTTAGTGAAAATCCTATAGTGACGGTGTGTCTGCCCCCCGACCATCAAAATTATGGTTACATTATAATTATAGTGTACCGAGCACCTGGCCTGTACTCTGAATTCTTATCTGAATTTGCAGAGTTTTTGTCAACTTTAGTCCTTAAAACGGACAAAGTTATTATTGTAGGGGATTATAATATTCATGTGGACATTGAGAATGACAGCTTCAGTACTGCGTTTATCTCTCTGTTAGATTCCATTGGCTTCTCTCAGAGTGTTCATGAACCGACTCACTGTTTTAACCACACCCTCGACCTTGTTTTGGTGTATGGTATTGAAATTGAAAATTTAGTGGTCTTCCAACAGAATCCCTCTTTGTCCGACCACTGTTTGATAACTTTTGAGTTTGTATTGCTAAACTATACACCATTGGGCAAAAATTTCTATACAAGATGTCTCTCTGATAGTGCTGTAGCTAAATTTAAGGATGCGATTCCATCAGCCGGGGGATTTCCCATGATGCACTGAGCTCCTCTCTCCTCTACGTTCTCTCCCTCTGTATGCAACCTCATCCCATTATTGCATGTTACAATCACAACTTCTCCCCTTTCCGGTAGTCTTGTGCTTTCTCGTCCCTCTCCTCTCTCCTCCTATCACTTCCTGAAGGTTTTCTGGCTCTGGAGCTGTGGAGTCTGGATCTGTGGTTGCGGGTCACCTGCTGCCCCCGTGTTCCTGCTCGACACCCTCTGCTACAACAACTATTGTTACTAGTCCTATTGTTATTATTGTTATTATAATCATTAACATTACGATTGTTATCATTAACACTATTATAAATATCTGTACCATTTTTCATTTAGTCTACAGCAACATCACCTTTACTGTCTGTACCTCTGTGTGTATATTGTGTAGGCTGCCTCCCTCCCTCTCTCTCCTTCCAACCAACCCCCCCCCCCCTCTCTCCCTCACCCCAACCGGTCGAGGCAGATGGTCGCCCACCCTGAGTCATGGTTCTGCTCGAGGTTTCTGCCTCTTAAAGGAAGTTTTTTCTTGCCTCTGTCTCCTAGTGCTGCTCTTGGTGGGAACTGTTGGGCTTCTGTAAATATCATCATAGAGTACGGTCTAGACCTGCTCTTTTATGAAAAGCACTGTGAGATAACTGTTGTTGTGATTTGGCGCTATATAAATAAAATTGAATTGAATTGACTGGTGGGGATACATGTGAACAAGGAAGTCACATCTTAGGTCACCATGGTTTCATCTGGGTCCAGTTTCAGTCCTCTGACTTTGTTCACAAAATCTATGGAGTTTTGGATGTGGTGAGGCGTGTTGCCAACCAAGGGGGCTAAGATGGTAGATATGTGTTTGGCAATGTTGTAGGTGACCGAGTTTATGCTATTGGGCCTGAGAGGGTGATGTTTTCTTCCTGTAGCTGTTATAGACATTTTATGGCCTTTTTCTTGTGTATTTGTGTCCATTTGTAATGTGTTGACCTTGTCCTGGTAGTCCGCTGTGTTTAGGACCACTGTGAATTTTCCTTTGTCAGCAGATAGGATGGTGATGTTTTCATCCGTGCTCAGGGATGTAGCATAATATATTTAGCATATAGTACAGAAAACAAAGTTGGTATGTAGTATAATATCATTAAAATGTAGTATAATATCATTAAAATGTAGTGTGTATTTGGGAGTACTGCTGCTCTCTAGTGGCTACAACAACACACTGCTTCACTTATGAGGCCTTTTACTGCCGCTGCTGCTTCAGCTCCTGTTACCAAGCCCTTCCTGAAATACCTCAACAACGATTGGATGGATTGTGATGAAATGTGTTTCTGTTTCCGGCTCTGACAAAGAAGCCTTTAGTCATGTTTGTATGAGGACTTGTTGGCTCTCATCAACACCAAGTGTAAACTGTAAAGTTCACCTTTGATGGCTAAAGTCCCCATAAATAAAGTCCATGGACGTGACCTCCAGGTGGGTCGTCATTGTTGGTCTCTGGGCTCAGTTCAACTCTGTGTGGGTGGAGGGCTCAGTGGAAAAAAGGCTTCCAGACAACAAGAGAAAAGACAAACAGCTACAGAGAGGGAGAGGAGTTGATGAGTGTGTACAGCAGCAGATATGAATCTGTTCTCAGTGGTTATTAAGACTCATAAAAAACTGTTGACAGCCAATCAGCACTTCCTTTCCTGCAGCAGTGTGGGTTTCTGCTCTGCAGCCTCCTCACCGCTAGCTGCACTTTTTCACATTAATAACACAATGACAGTTACAAACGTCAAATCATTCTAGGAAGTTCAGTTTGATTTCAGCGCTCAGTGCTCACTGTCTCAGTTTTGATCTGTTATTAATCTGTGAGAGAAACAGCTCAAATCCTGAACTCAGAGCTGAGAAGCTGAAATAAAAGGAGATATGTTCAACCACCTGCAGTCTGCTCTGATCCCACTTTATGACCTCACACTGATTCTAACAGGCAGTCAGACAGCAGAGTGTTCACATGGGAATAATAACTAAACAATGTTTCAAAACGGCAGCAGGCAAAATAAAAAGTTAAGCAGCATTTTATTGGTTTAGAAGAAATAAAAACAGCCATCATGTTGCCGATATTCAGACTTCAGCCCGACTGATGAGAGCTAGTTACAACCAGAGTCAAATGACTTGTAGCTGTCAACATATAGGCTGTTTCGGTTCTGATTATTTGCCATGAAGGCAAACTGAAAACAGTACAAACAATGATGTTTACAAAACACAGACGCTGGGATTTTTCTTTTTATTGAGAAAGACTGAAATAATTTGCCAAACCTGCCACACTCTGCATAATGTATTAAAAAGAGACACAAGAACAGAAAAATACTGAAAACAAAAAAATCTAGCAGACAGCTAATGATTCAGCTTCATTTTCTATTTTTATATAAGTCACAAATGGAAATAATCTAGATCATCAAAATAACAAATACACAGAACTTACACTCAGCAAATATGTATGTGTATATATTTTTAGGATTACTACATCTAACCTGTGCACATCATAACTTACATTTGTAATTTCTGCAGAAAGTGACCAATGAGTTAAATTGATGAGATCTGATGGTGAGAAAAGGCGAGCAGAAAGCAGTCAGTCAGCATGTGTGCAGCCGGTGGACGGTCCCTTGTTTCTGAGGATTCACAGCAGAGGGAGTCCACAGCAGTACACCAGACTCTTCACTATCAGCACTGTGTACAGCAGCCAGAGCAGCTTCACCCTGCACTGAGACTGGAAGGACACTGACAGACAGACAGAGACATCAGAATATCATTAGTATACTTGGGACCTTCCAGGTGGGACGACATGAAGACGGGTCGGCTTCAAATGAATGAAAGCTCAAAGGTTCTTATTAAATACGATTCAGGGCCCGACCATACTTTTTAAGGGCCCTAAACAGAATCTGATTTTCTTCTTTAAAGTTGAGAGCTTCAATTAACTTTGTAATTCACAACTAACTACAATTAAACGATTAAAGCCCCTTAAGGATCAAACAGAAAGTCCATATTTAAAAAGAAACAGGTTATTATGAGTTTGAAGTCGGACTAGTTGATTTTTACATGCAGCCCTAACTGCAGCAGAACATTGGAGCTGTCTATGCAGAGAGGCAGCAGGTGATCTTACAGTCAGCTTGCTGCAGAGCTGCCAGGTCTGCTGGCTCTCTCTCTGGAGGACAGGAGGCCACCGGAACCTCTGAAACAGAAAAGCAGTCAGAAAGAAATGTCAGTCCTCTGCTCCTCTGCTCTCTTTGACAGCGTCTCCACATGAAGCTGAATCTCTGCTGAACACAGTCACCAAGCCTTCATTACCTTGTTCTGTTTGGGCCTTCACTACCCCCCCCTCGTGCTGGACGTAGCAGCGGTATTTATACGTGTAGAGAGCGTCCCGATCAATCACTCTGATGGCGGCGGTGCGTCCCGAATCTCTGAGCTCCAGCTGCACCTCCTCAGCAGGTGCCTGCTCCTCCAGAGACTCGTTCACCTTTCGTCTTTTCCAGGAGAAGCGGACCACAGGAGGAAACATGTTTGAGGCCACACACAGCAGGGAGCTCTTCCCCTCATGGTGGGCTCTGGATGCTGCTGGGTACACGCTCACCACGGGCTTCACTACCGGCTTATCTGAAGTTTGACAGCAGCAACAAGCAGCACAGACACACATTCACACAGTCAACAGCAGCTTCCAGCACTGCATTCAGTCTGATCCTGGAAACTACATGGACTCTGATCACTGAGCTCCTCATCAATACAGCACACAGTTCACTACATGGACTGGATTCACCTTCATATCACACACGTCATGTATAATAATAATAATATTAATATGTTATATGAGGAAAGAAAAGAATTTTACTTATTTAGCAGTTCTACATATGCTGGATTCTTATAATATAATTATGAAATATCCCTTTAAAAACTTAATGTTTTATATATTAGGGTTAATAAACATATTTTAATAAAGGTATTTTTTACGTTCACATTAAATTAGTTATAGTTTTACATTTACTTAGACATATATATCATATACTTTATTTTAATGGCAAAAAAATCTAATTGTTGCATCAGTAATTTCATAAAGTTTTAAAATTAAAAAAATTCTATATAAAACACAATTTACATATATGTTCAGATACATGATCGAAAGTCTGATGAAACAACAATACTGTAATCTAAGTACATTTTAATATAACATAATATCAAACATTACATAAGAATCAAAACTACTGTTTACATGTTAGGGTAAAAATACATATTACACCAAATTACATATTTACTTCACATAAAATAATTTCAAGTCAAGTCACGTACATTATTTATAATTTCTGAACTTGAACCACTCAACAACTAATCAATACATCAATAATGTCTTTGTTTAATATGTTAAATGTGAATAAAGACAGCTTTATAATATTAAATAAGATTCACTATTGACTGATTACTTTTTAATATAATGTAATAATGTGATGTTAAAATTATAAAGAACCTGATACATCATTTTTACTACCATATACTTTTGAAAACATGTTTTATAATTTAAATTATAAAGCATCACAAACTATTTGTATTTATATTAAAAGTATAAAATGCAAATATATTTGTGTGAGCGACTTTGTATCACTCTATTTCACATATATAAATACATAAATGTAAATTTTATCATTTAAAATGAATAAATTATCCTGTACAACATATTTATAGTAAAATGTCTTTTCAAAAACAATAGACTGCGCTGACTCACTGAGAGGATCAAATACTGTATTTACAACTTTGTCAATATCTTACTTTTTCCATATGAATCAGTTTTGCTGGTGCAGAAATAAATAATAACTTCAGTTGTGCAGTGAGATTTAAACATCTTTTCAGCAATTATGAACCTTTTTATGTAACAATAGCTGCACGGCTGCAAGAACTCTACTAATTATGAACAAACTAATATTTGAAGCCTGAAACAGCAGAAACTCATTAAAAACACATTTTAACTTGTTTAATAAAACAACTGAAGGAAAATAAATGTTTATTCTTACCTGTTACATACAGTTTAGTTCCAGAGCCAAAGATCAAGTAGCCACAGTGAAACAGAGTAATACAAAAACCTGTCAGCTGCTGAATGTGTCAGCTGAGGTGAACAAATCCAGATGATGAACCAGGATCATATTTCAGCTGCATGATGTGTTTCTCTAATGTTCATATCAACATGACTGTCTCTTCTTTTATTGTCTTTTTAGACACACTGGCAGTGTTGCTCTGTGCATGCTGATGTCTGCTGGTCCAGATGGACTGGACCTGGACCAAAGGATGGATGGATTGACATTGTTGTTCAGACATTCTTGGTCCCCAGAGGATTCACTTCATTAATTCACTTGATTCTGACTCTTCAGAAGAAGATGCAGATGTCCAGGCCCAGACTTCCTCTTCTGTGCTCTTGTCATTGTTTACAGTCCAATAAGCAATCTGAGAGCCCATCAGCTGTCATCTGATATAAAAGCTAATCTGAAGTTAAATATTCATCAGATGATAGCCGATGGTTTCTGCCTTATTTGCTCTCCACACGGACTGTTGACCTGCATGCAACCAAAACCAGCTCAGATTTGATTGGTCAATACTATTCGGACTACAAACAGAAACCACAACACATTCATATGCAGAAATCTGTTTACAGAGATTATTTCTGATCTGTATCAAGACTTTAAGGATAGACGGTGCTGTATGCTGTACAGATTGTAAAGCCTTTGTTAGCCGGTGTTAGCATCAAATGCCAACACCGAATCTGAAGGAGAACATCTGGTGGTCCCTTTTATGTTTCTTTCTTCCCCCCAGTGCCTGTAGGTTTCTCTATTAGGTCTTCTTTCACCTACAACTGATCTATCTGATGTTTAGACTCCAATGCTTCGTCATATTGGAATCTCTCACTATCCATGAGTGGTTCTCTGATCTGTGGAGCCAGTGAGTTCTTGTAAATATTCTTGTAAGATTCCCAGAGAACACTGATATCTGCCAGCCTGACGCCTGAGCTACTGTCTCTAACTAATCAGTCTAAGTACATGTGAGAAACACCTAAAGCTAGAATGTCAGAAAACACTTATGGGGTCAGCTAAATTACTCTAAGCTAGAGCTGTCTTACTTTTCCCTGTCACATCAACAAAGCCCCTTAAGAAATATTCTCCACACGTGGCTATGCATAGGCTACAGCGTACCTAAGGAGGAGATTCGACAAAAAACTATACACTGAGCTTTGTGAGGGAAATGAGGAACAGGTGAGCAGGTGGGCGGGGAGGTCAGGTGATGGGAATGAAGACAGAGAGGCAGAATGGAGAAACACAACTGAGTCAGACACTGTGACCCCCCTCCAGTTAATCTGTTCACGTTTGTGTTATTAAGATATTAAGATACACTTTGGTGTGGGTTTGAGTAAGAAGCACTCGTGTTTTGCTCTGAAGTGTTGGCTGTAATTTTTGCCAGCTTGCTGTGTACCGAGTATTTATTCTGTGGAAATAGTGCAGGATAAAACTTTAGCTCTATTTCGTTTTACCCTTATATTAACTTAGATTTATTTTATGTTCATAATATTTTTATTTAACTTCACAGACATCTTAATATTAAAAACATTTGTATTGTTTTTAGATAATTTTTTTGCACTGAATGTTTTTTGATATAAAGTTGACTTTGCACTACCTCGTTCCCCTTCGAGGGAACTCGAACTGCGTCGGTGACGACACTATGGGAACGCCTCTGGGCGTGGCAGGGCTGAAACCATGAGTGAAACTACTCCGATCCTATTGGCGTTGCTAGAACGGTAGCGTGTGACGGCGTAACTGGAGGCGTATATAAGCACGCCGGCACACCGGACACATTAGCTTTATTCTCTTCGGCAACCACGAGAGGAAATTTCTTACCTGGAAGGAAGTCTGGCAGAGGAGATGGCTGGTGAGCAGTTCAGGCAGTGTGTTTCCCATGCCCGCGTCAACATCACGGCTGGGGACACTCGTGCCCTGTGTGCGTCTTGTCTGGGGATGCCGCACGCCCAGGCAGCTCTCGAGGGGGCCGCTTGCGGCCATTGCGAGGCCCTGCCCCTGAGGGCGCTGAGGTCCCGTGCGGCTCTTTTCTCCGAAGACGGCCGGATGCGCTCTCCCCGTGGCTCGGGCCCGGTGGTCGCTGAGTCGGCGCGGCGGCTTCGGTCATGGGGCTCCCAGCGTGACGTCTCCGAGTGCATCGGGACTGCCGAGGCTTTTTCCCGTTCCTCGTCTGCTCGTCTGACAGAGAAGCTACAAAAAGAAATTGAACTCAGTGACACTGACGTTCCTTTTGGTGAAGCTGAAGTTGTTGGTGAGTAAAAAAACAAACTTTGATGCGATGCTTGTGCACCGGAGGAAAGAGGTCACCAGAGCTCCACCGCCTTCACAACCAATCTGCAGAAAGCGGCCTCCCTCCTGATCAGTGACGATGATGAAGGGGGACATGCCGACGCCCTGGATGACCCAGGTGTGATGATTAGGTGTAATTCCACATTGTACCAAACGGCGTCAGTAGTGGTTTGTGGGAACAAGGGATTGATGTTTTAGGTACAGGGAGGCAGCAGAGGAAGTTGTTGTTGACTGGCTAGCACGAGGAATAAAGAAACCCATAGAGTTTGCACAAGAGTGGTCACAGTTTATTTTCATGAAGAATAATGAACAAAACATGGTACCAGGAGTAAAACCAGAACGAGGTGCACTGTGAACAGCGGCATGGATTCGTTAAAGCCACCGGAGACTTTGAAACTAACGGGGAATGTCGACAGCAACTGGCGCACCTTCAAGCAGCAATTTCAGCTGTAAATCATGGGTCTAGAGACGAAGTCTGATGCAAGGAAGGTAGCGTTACTGCTAACAATAGCAGGACCTCAAGCCATAGAAGTGTGTAATACCTTCGTATACGACAGGGAAGATGACAAAGACAAACTTGATAAAGTGCTCGAAAAGTTTGATGCCCACTGCTCTCCAAAAAAGAACGAGACATACGAGAGATATGTTTTTCGTTCCCGGGTGCAGCAGCAGCGTGAACCCTTTGATAGCTTTCTGAGCGACTTGAAGCTCAAAGCACAGTCATGCAACTTTGCTACACTGAAGGACTCCATGCTCCGAGACCAGGTCGTGTTTGGTGTGGAGGAAAGGCTACTGCGGGAAACGGAGCTGACGCTGGAAGGGGCCGTCAAGATCTGCCAGGCAAGTGAGATTAAAGGGAAATACGCGCAACGTATCCCAAAAGAAAGTTAACACCTTTGGGGTGACTTCCCCTGAGACCCACTCCCAAATTGACGTCACCACTACCTAATGAAGTCAAATAAAAGGGCCTTGTTGTCTTCTGGCTCACCTCTTCTCTAAAAAACTCTCTTGAAACTAAACCTATACGCTCTCTTAACTTCCTTTACTTTTTGAAATTCCGATTTTTTCCGTTTCGTACTTAAATTTTCTTCAGACGAGCTGAGAAAGCTACGACCCTGAATCCCAATTTTCTTAGCGGGAGTTTTGATTTTTGATTTTTTGTTTGGAGCTGCCTGTTTAATCTCAGCAACATTAAACAGCCGATATTCCCGAGGCCTCGCGAACCTACGGCGAATGTGTGTTTATTTGATTTTGTTGTTGCAACCTCATCCGATCATTGTTGAACAACGTTGGACCAGAAACTCAGAAGCCTTCATTTATGGCCTTGAATAAATGAAACCACGGCTCTGACGACAGAACCCTGAGTGGGCTCCGCTATAGCGACACCAAACGAACTGAGATCAGAGTAAAAGCCTTGGCTGACGGCCCGTTGCTGCAAGCGCTTCCCACAAAGGACTCCGGAACAAATCCACCGGTTTCGAACTCAACTCGAAAAAGCCACTGGGGTCGGGCCAGAACCGACTCCACGAGCCAACCGGCAGTCGAGCCTCGCTACGGGACCTGCGGCAACGGTAGGGCAAAACAAACCACCCTCTGTGACTCGTTGGTGTTCTCTAGTGGCTCCATCCACAGTTAATAAACCCTTAGATTAGTCAAACTAAATCTGCAACCTAATTTCGGTCATTCGTTCCCTCATACTCGTAGAATTCTCTCCCTCTACAATATAAACTGAAATCCAATCGAGCCTTACGTAGGCCACCCTGTTCATTACCTCCTGGGTGTCATATTGACTGTTGTCCCTGTAATAATACCACTATTGTACTCTCTTTAGTTAGTTAATCAATTCACCTTGAGCACAGTGATGTTGTGTGTGTGTGTTATTAAGAATCTAGAGTCCCTGTATAGAACTCACCCTCAGATTTGAGATTGACTGATTGACTAGAGTTTACGATTTCAGAATAATGGAACCAGTAACAACTAATGAAATTTGTGTAATTCTCAGGCTTTACTCAAGGACCTAAAGCTTTGGGCGGACAAGCAAATCTTTAGGTGGTGCTCCTAGTTTCAAGTCATAAATTAATATTCCCGGAAATATTAATTTTCATAACTGGATTAAAATTATACGTAGCCATGAGATGAGAAGAGATGTTTTGTACCACATTCCAAACCACCCCTCACCCATTGGTGCTAAGTAAGTGTCCTTATCTGATCATGCAGAGACCCCCTGTTTCTGCACCTCTCCAAAAAACACACAAATCAGGTCGAGTTTAATAAATGATAAAGCAACATATAAACTTCTACCTATAAAATACATCAGAGATCAATATAAGAAAACACAATACTAGTGGTTCCCCTGAGTAATACACAAATCATGCTATCATAATCTCTCAGCATGAACGGCAAAAGCTCAGAGAAACCCTGACAACTGCACCTGTATTGGCATTCTACGACCCGGCGAAGAGGATCAAAGTGTCGACAGACGCCTCAAAGAACGGGATTGGTGCAGTACTTTTACGAGCTGAAGGTGAGCACTGGAAACCAGTAGCCTATGCATCCAGATCCATGACAGAGACTGAGTGTAGATACGCTCAAATAGAAAAAGAATGCCTGGGACTTGTGTTTGGCCTGGAGCGGTTCCACAGCTACATTTATGACCTACCATCTTTCACGGTGGAAACAGACCATCGCCCGCTAGTCGCCATGGTCAAAAAGAATCTGAGCGAGATGTCGCCAAGGATTCAGCGTTTGATGATGAAAAAGCAGAGATATGACTTTGAGCTGATCTCCACCTGATAATTGCAGATTTGCAGAGGACGTTCAAGATCACGTGAACATGGTGTCTTCTGCACTTCCTGTGTCAGATGAAAAGTCCAGACAAATAGCTCATGAAACTTCAAAAGATACGGAGCTGCAGTGAGTCATTGAGAACATGAAAAATGGATGGCCTGTGGGATCCTGTCCACAGTTCTACCACATCATTGTTATTCCAGAAAAGATGAGACAGGACATACTACACGGGATCCATGAAGGTCATCTTGGTGTCGAGAAATGCAAAAGACGGGCGAGAGACACAGTTTTCTGGCCTGGAATAAACAAGGACATTGAGAAACTAATAAGCAGATGTGACACGTCAAAAACACAGGAACAAGCAAACCAAAGAGCCTGTGGTGGTAACTGCAGGACCAACAGCGCCATGGCACACGGTTGGAATGCTAAATAAATAAATAGGGAAGTAGTGCAATGAATGTCTCAAATGTAGTGGAGTAAAACTTTTCTGTAAAAATCTACTCAATTAATAGAGTAAATGTAACTCTTTACTACCCACCTCTGTTTTCTTCTCTCCCCACCACATGTTAGAAACACAACGCAGAGTCCAAGGGGGACGCCTTGCTAATCCTGGACTTGAGTGATCCAGAATGTTCTGGTCTCATTTAACAAACTGACTGTATTTGGGGAGTTCATGGCTGAGGTTTCCTTCCTTAAAGTCACCAAGAACAATAAAAAGGGAGTCCAGGTTAGTCGCTCTACTCGCAGTATCTGGTCGGCCAGCGTGCGCTGTGCGTCGTGCACGTTGGCCTGCGGTGGAATATAAACACCGAGCAGAAAGTAGGAAGCAAACTCGCAGGGAGAGTAAAACGGTTTACAGTGTGTCAGTAAATATTCCAGATAAAGTTTTCAGTGAGTTGATCAAAAATCAAGCCGTTAACTTTGAAGATGCTGAAGTGTTGGTGTAGAGAAACTGTTGTCCTGATGGTGGCGCTAGAGGAAAGGTCAGGAGGTCACCATAAATGTTAGGATTCATCCTCTGGGAAGCAGAAACATCCACAGGACATTTATGGAAACCTGGCAACAGAACCAGCGTCCTAATAAGCCGCTGCTAGAAGGGCAACATCCTGACCTGACATGTGTCCAAGATTTGGCTTTTAAAATGGAAGAAAGTGAAATGATCTGCTGAAATCTACTGAAAGCTGTTAAACAACAAGTGCTGCTGGAAGGGTTTTCATTCAGAGCAGATTAGTATTGTGAGGGAGGAATGGACTTTATTCCAGCAGCAGAACAAAGAGGACGACTTTAATCTGCATCTGGAACATCTGGCTGGAAACTTTATCTATTATATATCATTTACTTTAAGGATTACTTCATAAAGTGAATCAGGATTATATTTTTATTTAGTTTCCTCTTTATCTTGTTTGCTCATTGTGCTTCTGTGCTGCTAGTTTGTCCTCACTGTGTGGAACAACAAGAAACCTGCTGGAATATCTGATCAAATAGAAATCAATAGAATATTAAAGAAATCCCTCAGCTCAGTATGTTTGTGACTCTGGCTGAGATGGAGGTGAAATATGTGAACCTGGGCTGTGGTTTACTGCTCTCTTCCTGTCACAAACACTGTTTGACATCTGCTGGTTTTTGTTCAGGCTGCACGGATCATTTCTCACTGTGGAGAACAGGAGCAGTAGTAGGTGGCTGAATGAAAGGGTTTAACTTTCTTGAGCTGCAACTCACAGCCGTTCTGTTTTCTCACAGCTGAGAAATCATTTTTCTGAGGATGATGTACTGAATCTATGTTACAACTACTCTATATATAAAGAATCCTTGTGAATGTTTCTGTGTCTTTCTTCTGGTACCAGTATATAACTGCCACACTGGTCAGTTCTCGACAGCTGAAGGAAACAGTTTCATCGACTCTCCTGGTCATGTTAAATCCTGAATCAGGTCTGCTGCCATGGCAACCAGCGCTGTAGAGACACAGACAGATAGATGAAGGTCAGTGTGACAGTGTTTGTTCCAGGTGGAGTTTGCTGGCTCCTGATTGGCTGGAAACACTCACCTGAACACAGACAGCACAGAGCAGCAGCTGGGAGGAAAAGCATTGTGTGCAGTGGTGTTTCCTCTGGTGAACCTGGGGAGAAGTGGCGCTCTGATGCAGCTGAGGCCAAACAAGGACGAGCTGTGAGATCAGACGAGGGCCGCGTGGTTTCTAACGGGTCCTCAGACCTCCCATCAGCCCCTGCGGCGGACAGATAAGGCTGCTGCTGCTGATTGACAGCTCAGCTGAAGCTGCTGTGTGGTTTTCTGCTGAGTCGGAGCTCATTCTGCTTTATTACAGTTCATCTCCTCTATTGAACTATTTCAAATCACTACAGCTACATTAGAAAGAAGGAAAACTACAAACTCGGCTGATTCTAACAGTGAAAATCATCAGTTCAAGGCAGGAACATGTAGTTGTGTCTCTCTAGTATAAAAAGTGGAACCAGCTTCTTGTTTTCATTGTGTGGTTCGTCACACTGAGACCTTCATTCTCCAAAATCCTGTTTGTGTTCAATCTTCAAATGTCTGTTGTTGAAAAAGAAGATGAAGGTTACTGTCAGCCAGCAGATTCATTTCTTACTGACACTATTTATCTTTCTGTTCTTCTCATTATTTTAACGTTGTTTCTAAATGCTTCTTGTTTCCCAGACTTCTCTGTTTCTCTGAACTGATTCACTGAGAAGTTTCTTCGTCTTGATTTGAATCTGACAGCAGATAAAAAATCTGGCTCACGATGATGCAGAAATACAAACAAACATTCCTGTTAGCACAAACACATTCAGGTTGGTGCTGAATTTAGTAACACAGACTGTTATCTGTTGTTTAACAGCTGGGATGAAAATACAAAAGTACAAACTGTGACTTTAACCCTTAAACGTCCCCTCACATTTCATCATTTCATTTCTACGACACATGAAACCTTTTCCACACACAGCATCACATCTTTATTTAGTGTTCTGTTGTTCAGTCTCTTCATTAAAGATACATGATGTTTCACTTTGTTATTCTTAATAGAAAGTAAAATGTTTCCCTCTGAATTGTAGTGGAGTAGAAATATAAAGTAGCAGAAAGTGGTAAAGTACCTCTAATGTGTACTTCAGTCCAGTACTTGAGTAAATGTCCACGGTTACTTTGAACCGCTGTCTGTATGTGTGCAATATCAAATGTCACTAGATCACTAAACTTAAACAGCAAAGATGAAGTGGAGGAAATAATCAGCAGGTTGATCCAGAATGAAAAGAATCATCAGCTGCAGTCTGATACTAAACAGTTCAGAATGAGCTGCAGCTCAACAACTACAGCAGCAACATCCTGCTGCACATTAATGAGGAGGAAGAAGAATCTGAGGAGAGAATATATAATAGTACAACAGACACAGTTAATCTTGTTATTAATGACAAACACAAGTTTTCCTGCTGTCACGTGTCAAAATGTCTCCATAAAAAAGTTCTGCATGCTGTCAGGATTATAACTGTCACACTGCTGCCCTCTAGTGTCTGCAACAACACACTGCGTCTCCACCTGATACTACTACTACTGCTATTAATACTAATACTGCTGCGACTACTGTACTGCTGTTACTGTGTAGAACAAATCCTTCACACTGCTGCCCTCTAGTGTCTGCAACAACACACTGCGTCTCCACCTGATACTACTACTACTGCTATTAATACTAATACTGCTGCGACTACTGTACTGCTGTTACTGTGTAGAACAAATCCTTCACACTGCTGCCCTCTAGTGTCTGCAACAACACACTGCGTCTCCACCTGATACTACTACTACTGCTATTAATACTAATACTGCTGCGACTACTGTACTGCTGTTACTGTGTAGAACAAATCCTTCACACTGCTGCCCTCTAGTGTCTGCAACAACACACTGCGTCTCCACCTGATACTACTACTTTTTCACACACTCAACATTTCTCCTGTTTTAGCTTCTCTGCATTGGCTTCCTGTAAAGTCCAGAATAGAATTTAAAATCCTTCTACTTACCTACAAAGCTCTTAATGATCAGGCACCATTTTATCTTAAACTACCAGCAATTTCCCCCAATTTCCAGGACAAAGACCTAAAATAACACACCCTAAAAGAATCAGGAATAACTCCTCAACCATTCGGCTTGGTGCATAATAAGTGAAGATATTTATGTCACCAAAAATCAAATACAAGCTAGCGCACACTGATATGACTTTACTGCATTTATTGTGAGTGAAGTAGTATACTTTGTGCTTCCACGTCGTTTAAAGACAGACACAATGCTTGGTTCAGGTGCTCATATGTTGGGACCTCCATACTGGTCCGTAGAGTGGCGTGGCAATCAGGGGCAGGGGAGCCTCCCGCAGCGTTTCCAACCACGGGCAATAAAACACGAAATTCCCTGTGCACAGCAACAATATTTATTTTTAATATTTATGTTACCATTACAGACTAAATAAAGGAAAATATGAGATTTCCATCCTCGCCTTGTATAAAATCTATATTTTACCATTTATCACCATCAAAACCTCCTCCTGCAGGTTATAATGCAACTGAATATCTCCTGCTACACCTGGACTACAACTGGAACTGTAAATTTGATGAAGAAACTCAAATACACAATTTATAAAATTATACCCAGGAGGTGTTCATGTTAGTATTATAGATCTACTGTTTACATGTTTCTGTCCACACAAACGTTACAAATAACATCAAGTTCTTAAAACATTGAAATATTGATCAATACAATGACTAGTGATCAATATTGCTTGGACCAAAGAACCCCTTTGCTACCGCAGCCCTTTCATTCGATGTAACTACCACGAGTCAGCGATACTGTAACACTCTGGATGTCAAAGCCAGGAGGGAAACGTCAGAGGTCAGAGTGCATTATATATGGTGCCTTTCTCATTTCCCAAAGTGCCTCCTTGCTCCTCGAGGTGCATTTTAGGAACTGAGATGTTCTTCAAGATGCACTGAGATCAATTTCCAGGTCACAGGCTGGAGCATCGAGGAGGCCCTCGGTCTGTTCAGACATGTTTTTACTTATTTATCAGGGTTGATGAACCTGAATTAATCCAGTGTTCATATTTAGATGCAAATTAGCACATATTTCATTAGATACTGCCTCATTTGCTTATTTAGACATAATATTTTCTACCCTATTCACTTCACGCAGTGTCTCGCCTTAAACAAATGAGCTGATTATTTGTTTGTAAACCATCTGTTTTTTTCATGTAGTTTGGTTTTTATTCCACCTTAAATTTACTTTTATTCTTAAATATTTGTAGCGCTGCTGACTTAGTGCTGCTGCCTGTTTTATTTAGTATTTTCTTTGTAAATAAAATGTTAAAAACACGCCTGTCGCTGTTGAGAAAAGTCCAAGATGATGTCATCTAAACACTTGTTTTGTCCAATCAAACTTCAAACTTCGATGGATCAGGCTTAGTTGCCATCACACGCCCTCAGTATGGCACTTGAGTCACATGATAACAGGTGGTTGTCTTCAGGTGGTAACATCTGTCTCTGTTCACAGACGCTCTCTGGGTTGAACCGCTGTGGTTTGATCCAGTGAATAGTCAGGAGCGAGAGGCGCTGAATAAACGGGGACTACAAAAACACTACAGACGACATTTGTTCTTGTGAAAGTCGGACTGAATCAAATATTATTGTGATTGTGATGAGATTTGTGTGTCCTGGCCTGCTGCAGCATCATCGGCTCTCTGGGCCAGTGTGAGATGGTCAAGAAGGAGTGAGGTTGGATTAATGGACTTTGGAACCTCAGGCCCCAACTCGTCCCTTTCCGTAACTGTCGTCAGCAGGAAAACACGTTCCGCCTCGCTTTTAGGAGGTTGAGGAGGTAAATTTGTGTCTCCTCCCCTGTCAGAACGCACAACCTCATAATCCATGTGGCCCACTCGCCGTGTGACTGCCAGGGGTTCTACCACCTGGTGAGTAATTTAGAGGTGGAATAATACAAGCACCTTATCTCCAGATGCAAACTGGCTTAACCTAGTTCCTCTGTTGTAGAGACGCTGCGGACGCCCTGAGCAAATTCTCCCATGACGACCGGCCTAATGTGTGGAGCTTTGCTCTGATGTTTTCTTTCTGGAAATTACAACCTGAAAGTCGTGAACTCTGACCCTGCACATTTTCTCAAAAGGAGACATTAACAGAAGCAGAGAGTTTTGGCGGTTGTGCTTCTACCATGAGTAAGTCGGCTGCAGAGTAAATGCTTTCTTTTTTGTCTCTTCACGATCAGGACTCAGCACAGGCTGTTTCATACTGAAGAATAAAGCGGAGACCCTGAAGCGGTCGATCAGCTCGTCCACATCTGTGAAGTTAATGGAACATTATCATATGATTTGAATGTGTTATTATAGATTAAACATGTTTTATCAGTTCATAAATAAAGTGCATCTGTTCTGTCTGCATATGTAGAACCAAGGGAGTCTCATGCGGCCTTTGTGATGAAGGTGAACAACCTGAACAACTTGTGTCCGAGAAGGAGAAGGAAGAAGTCAACATTATCAAGGGTCCAGTTCATTATACCAAAAATAAAGAAAACATATTTCCGCTCTCGGTTACTGTATCAAAAAACAAGAGAACCGGTTTATACCAGTAAATATATGAAAATACAAGCCAGGAGTTATAGAGCAGCTGTAACATTATCAGAATCATCAGAATCAGAACACTTTATTGATCCCAGAGGGGAAATTCTTTGTTTCAGATACTCGCATGGCTCAAAGAAATAGATATAATATTAATCATGAAAGCACAATATCAGGATAACATTAGAAGAAACACCAAACAAACTGGGAACCAAGGGAAAATTGTTAGCAACCGTAGTTGAATACATTTTTAATATTGTGCATTTATTCACGTACACAGCAAGAGTCCCGTTTAAAGAGCGCATTGTTGGTGCAGCACAGTTACTTAGATAGTTTAACCTCAGTCATTTCTGTGTGTGCAGAGTTGTTACTGTCAGCACTGATTTTTAATTTGGTTTCCACTCTAAAGGCTGTTGTTTGAGTGAAATGTTTCCCTTCTCTACCAGCAGGTGGCAGCACGAGTGTATTTAAAGGTTTGACTGGTTTGTGTGTTCAACTGTTTTTAAACCTGGTTATTGATCCAGATCTATTTAATGCTGTTAATTTCATTTGTTGTTTGATGTTTGTGGTTTATTTGCAACCTGGTTATTTAAAGTATACTTTGTTTTTATATATCTTTTCACAACCATAAAAATAAGTATATGATTCCCAGCAATCTTTTTCTTCTTTAAACATGTTTCCATGTTATTGTTGTTTGAAGAAGTGTGTCTATATTAAGAGTTTTTTTCACCACTTCACAACCCTTTGCTACACACAGTGTCACACAGGACACATGCCAGTAAAAGACATTTCAACCAGTCACTGATGGAAACAACTAAAAACTGTACAGTAGGCCAATAGTTACAAGGATCAGTTTTTGTTCTCATGACTTTCCCTTCACGTCATTCAGTGAGGCTGCCGCATCTTTTCCAGGTTTCTCCAGGTAGGCTCCAGGTGATTGTCTCCAATACTTTACAGGTTTGTTGTGCTGTGAGATGAAACATAAATCAAATCGGTATCTTTAAGGTTTGTTCAAATAGGCGATGGGCCGAGGCCAAGTATCTGCTTTAGTTGTTAGTTGAGCAGACATATCCTGCCTTTCTCCTCCTCTTGAGGGTCTTAGGGTCAGACCCACCTCCTCCACCTCCACATCCACACATAGTCAATATTGAAACAATAGTGTATTCTACCCTACAACACGTCTAAAGACTGAAATGTGACACTAATAAGACAAATTACTGCAAATGCATAAAACTACATCAACACAAGCACTCCAAGTTTATGTGCCGTGTCACACGATGACCTTCACATTCCTCACAGCTGCAGTCTTCTTTGCAGGGGCCCCTTGCAATCACCTTATTCTACTTTTATCAACGGAAAGCCTGTACAATCTGTCAAACACAACCCTGACCCCTCTTTTGAACTGCCTCCCACTACTCACTAAAATCAAGACCTACATTTTTATTTGTACATAAAAACATTACGTTTTTAAACAGGTAAGGCATTTAGCCCGGAGGCTCAGCTGCTCTGCCTAATCTGTAGCAAGGTGAGGGGTGTGTGTTTCAGTCTGCCTGCTGGTTGTCTCTGTGCCGTGTGATGAAATGCCATGTGATTGTGCTGCAAACTAACTTTCCTACGGGGACAAATATATTGATTGATACACTGTTTAATTATGTTACTGTACATTAACCAACAAATGTTCTACTCTGCATCCTTACCAGAAACCCAGATTTGCACTCTCCATTCTCTAACCCTGTCCTCTTCTCTTCTCTCTATAATATCTGTGTAACTCCTCTACATGTTGTAAGATATAGCAGGACTGCACTCATCTGTAAAAACACTATTTCTGCACTCCTGGTTAGATGCAAACTGCATTTCAGTAGCTCTGTACCTCTAAAGATCCGCCCCCCTTCAAACAGCTGGTACTCCCATCACTACAGAGTCTGCACGAGCAGCGCATGCTCCTGGGTCCAGTCTGATAGAGACGAGATGGCGGCAGCAGCGTCTAAGAGGATGAGCGTCCGACAGAGAGTTCCTGCTAAGAGCGACCGGGACCGGACCAGCCAGGAAGTCAGCACCGGGGTGAGTACCTGGCTCTGGGACCAGTGTGACAGTTTAATTGGTTGCCACATGAACTGGGGATGTTACTGCAGAAGTTCATGCGGTCGCTCTGATTTGTGCCCTGGTGGTTTTTAATCTGTGTGTGTGCTGACATCCAGCCTGTACGGGCAACAGGATGAGGGATTTGTTGAGTCCAGATCGCCGTTGAGTCAGGACGCTGAAGTTAGCTTCCAGTTCTGCACTTAAGGGAAAGTTAACTTACTGCTGAGCTTTTGCTCCTCTTGTTGTGAAAGCTGTCAGACATTTTAAGTTTTAACTCTGTCTGAAAATCCAAAAAAGAAACTTCCCCATCGTAGGACTACTAGGAAAAGATGTGAGTCCGGCTGGACCTGCTGGGACTTTGTAAACAAATCTGAGGCGCTAAATCTGTACTGTCAGTGTGTTTTCTATAGAGAGCAAAACATAGTGAGGGCTACATGGAAAGGAGGGCAGAAGAAGGAAGGAAAGATACAGAAAGACAGAGAGAAGCAAACTGAGACAAACATTTGGAAGGTTTAGTAGTTAAAGGACTGCAGCCCCAAGTTGTAGCAGTATCTTGGAGCTGAATTTTTCTCTTTAGTGTTTATTCAGAATATTTAATAATTCACAGACTCAGCTTTAAGATTTCTTTATTTGACTGTTCTGCAGAATGAAGTGATGCAGTCCTGAAAATCAAGCTCTTCACAGTCCTCCCAAAGCACACTCTGTACTGCCCTCCCTTTCCAGGACGTCCTCTCCATATTTGGTCCAGTCCAGTCAGTATCTCTGAACCTACAATGAATCACTCTGAGAACTTGGCCGGAAAAGTAGTTTAGTGCACATTCCAACGAGATCGCTTCATCCTGTTCCTCACATGTTGGCCAGAGTCCAAGGAAACCCAACCTAACAGAAAAACATCTGGTTTCTAGTTTTTCAGAAGTCAGTACGTGTGTGTGTGTGTGTGTGTGTTTGCTTTAACGCTAAATCAAAGTACCTCTTATCTGCATGAAAATATGACAACAAAAGTACAAACACACATATTCTACAGCTGTAATCATATCTTAACTAAACCTTATCTCTAAATATGAATTCTGCCTTCTGAACCTTGTGGGTTCACTTTCTCTGTCTGTGTCACACAGAGAGACTGACCTGGATTTATCCTCCATACTTGCTGCACCATTACATCTCACTCACCGTCTTTCTCTCTGTATGTCTGTTATTATAGAAACAGAGAGGAAGAGATGGACTTAAACAACACCACTGTGACAAATCCTTCAGAACATCTGGACAGTCAAAGAATCATCGGAGAGTTCACACTGGAGAGAAACCGTACAGCTGTGACCAGTGTGGGAAGGTTTTCTCTACTTTAAGTAATCTAAAAAGTCACAAATATGTTCACATGGGGGAGAAACCATACTGGTGTGAGCAGTGTGGGAAAAATTTTACCCGATCATTGGAGCTAAAAATTCACCAACGCATTCACACGGGAGAGAAACCGTACAGCTGTGACCAGTGTGGGAAGGTTTTCTCTACTTTAAGTAATCTAAAAAGTCACAAATATCTTCACATGGGGGAGAAACCATACTGGTGTGAGCAGTGTGGGAAATATTTTATCCGATCATTGGAGCTAAAAATTCACCAACGCATTCACACGGGAGAGAAAGCGTAGCGGTGTGAACAGCGTGGGAAAAGATTTACTCACAGTAAAACCCTGAAACGGCACCAATGCGGTCACGCTGCATCGCTGTAAACATTTTTCAGAGCCAAGCTAGCTCTTGCCTGCTGCCTCCTCCTCATGCTGTGTTATATTGTGAGCTTCTCTTTAAACTGAGAGATAGACAACAGTAACTTTATATTCTGAGCAGCATGTGCGTTAATGTGTTAACTGTTTCTACTGATGTTATTATGAATTCGTAAACAAGTGTCAATGAACTGAATTTTTGTACATTTTTAATACACTTCAGATCTCAAACCTGTAAAATAATATTTAAAACTCACCGTTCAGCTGCTGGCACTATTCCACTAGCACTGCGAGGAAGAAGTGCTTCCTTACCGTCCATTAATCTGCCAAGTGCTCATAAGATCACTTGGTAAATAAAATGTAGGGACTTTAGGAGCCGTCAGCCCTTCCTCTCTGATCTCTCTGGGACGTCCCAGATGACCACTCTCTCTCTGGGGAAGTCGGATATGAAACTCAGCAGAAGGACATAAATCCTTGAGATGAGTTTTATTAACCCAAGTGTAAATAAATGTACAGTCACTGGTTCAGTAATAATCTCACTTGATTGCTTTTTGATGGTTGGCGCAATTCTGATGATTTTCGCATAAAGTTTTAGGTAATCAGAAGTTAGAAGTTTAACAGTTAATGGGATTCTTGTCATCACTGCGTTTCTGTTGTTTTGTGTAAGATGAGTTAGTATATGTGTGATCAAACTAAGTGTTGAATCTGCTACCATTTTATTAGTAGTGTTGAATTTATGCTTCTGATAGTTAAGTGGTTAGGAAGCTTATTATTAACTGTGTTTGAAATCTAAGTTAGGTTTATATAACATGTCTGTGATGGATGCTCAACGTCAACCCTGTTTTTATGATGTGACTGTGCGAGACATGTTAAATTATATAGTTCCATAACGTAGAAGAAACCACAAAGAAAGATGATTAGTTACGAGGCGTAAAACAGTTTGAGTGTGAAAACCTTTCCTCCTCCTCCAATACGCACCCTATCTGATGGTGGTCCGGCCTCTTTCACCTATGTTTCTTTACCACTACATTACTCTTCTGCAATAATAATAATAATAATAATAATCTTTATTTGTAGAGCACAAGTGTAAAGACAATAATACCCAAAAGACAATAATGCAAAAACAATACAAGATAAAAGCAAGAAAACATTGAAAAGACTAAAATATAAAATAAGTAAAACAGAATAAAATAAAAGGGATAAAATAAAGTCAAATAAGATCGGGAAAGGCTCTCCTATAAAAGTATGTTTTAAGAAGGGACTTAAAAGAGTTCACTGACTCAGCCGACCTGGTTTCCTCGGGCAGGCTGTTCCAGAGCCTCGGGGCCCTGACAGCAAACGCTCTGTCCCCTTTAGTTTTCAGTTGAGACTCTGGAACAGACAACAGACCTCTGCCCGAGGATCTCAAGGTACGTGCTGGTGCGTATGGGACTAAAAGGTCAGAAATATAACAAGGCGAGAGGCCATGAAGAGCTTTAAAAGTGATCAATAGAATTTTAAAGTCAATTCTAAAACATACTGGGAGCCAGTGTAATGAAGCTAAAATAGGAGTAATGTGGTCATATTTCTTTGTTCTGGTTAAAAGCCTGGCAGCTGAGTTCTGGACAGTCTGGAGACGATCAATAGATTTTTGGGTTAAACGGGTGAAAAGGCTGTTGCAATAATCCAGGCGTGATGAGATGAAGGCGTGTAAAATGGTCTCGGTGTCCTTAAAAGTTAACATAGATCGAATTTTTTCTATATTTCTAAGTTGATAAAAACATGGTTGAACAAGTTTTGTGGTGTGCTGCTCGAAATTTAAATTACTATCAAACCAAACACCAAGGTTCTTTGCCACAGGCTTAATGTGATTTACTAGGGAACCAGCAGATGGCAGTATTTGATCAAATACTGCCATCTGCTGGGACCCGATGACCAGGATTTCTGTTTAGTCTGAGTTCAGCTGGAGGAAATTATTTGACATCCATTTTTTAACTTCACAAAGGCAGTTGTTAAGTGAACTCAGCATTCCAGGGTCTGTGGATCTGACGGGCAAGTATATTTGTGTGTCATCAGCATAAATATGAAAAGAAATGCCATGTTTGTGGATAATATGTCCAAGGGGAAGCAGATACAAGGAAAGAAGATACAAGGAAAGCAGATACAAGTCTGCATTATTATTCCATGGTCTGCCCACGTCATCTCCGGAGTTTTTTTTGTCAACACGTCATATAACCCTTATTAAAACCTAATTTACTGGCTTTATTCACTTGTTAAAAACATTTAGTTATAAATAAATTTTCCTTTATCACCAAGTCTTTGTCTGTGAATATTTCTTAAGGATAAATATATTGGGAATTCACAACTCAGGTAATAAAACTTATTAATCTGCTTTCTCTCATTGTTCCTGTGATTGAAGGTTTTGCCCCAAAAGATGTTAGGAGTGCAAATATTCCATGTAAAGTAGTAGTCCTGCTATCTACATTTTTGTTTTCTATTACTGAAGATGATTTGGAATCCTTCTTTGTTCAGACTGAAAGCAATGCCAAATGTAATCGATGCAAAGAAACAAAGCTTTTTGCACCAGCTGAGGTGAAGACAGGTCAGCTCAAGTGTTAATGTTGCATGGAAGCTAACACTGATTAGCTCAGAAAATTTTCCCAGGGGTGGCCAGATGGGGCCACTGAAAATCCAGGGGGTGGCACACTAAACCAAAAGCCATAACTGAATTTCAGGGTTTCTATTATGCAATATAGACTAGTTGAATACTACATAAAAATGTGAGTTAAGGAATCACAGACTGATATCCTTTGGATTCTTATACTAAAACCAGTTCAGTTAACATTCCATAAAAATCCTGTTTGATGTGTTATCTGTATATGTGTTAGGCAATTAATTGTTCTTTAAATATGCAAGTTAACCTTTTCCTTAAAAAGCATTTATTTGTAGGAGTGCAGTGATGGGGAGGAACAAAACATTTACTGGGAACAAGTCAACTCAAGATTACAGACATCATGGAGCATAAATATTTTTCTTTAAATTCAAATTGAAATATGCAACGTGTGTCTGTATAGAGTTGTGTAATTATTTGTTAACATTTGTTAACAAGGATAGGTATTCTTGCAATATCCCACTTTTTAACAACCAATTTGACCAGTGTCATATTTATATGTAAAAATGGTGGTGGGGCACCGACCATTTCAAAAAGCAGTAGGAAAGTGGCTGTATGACAACATCATGACAACAACCGTAATCTGTAGCCAGGGGCCTGCACCGCGAAGCGAGTTCAACATACCCAGGATATGTTTTCGTTATCTGGCTTAACTAACCCTAACAATCGCGATCGGAATAAGCGGTACCAAGAAGCTGGTTATCAACTCGGTAAGTCAACCCAGGGTTTCCCAATCCAGCCGGGAGCACGTTCACGTTCAAGAGGCGGTGTTAGCAGCAGATGACCAATCACAGACATGAACAAGTCCACTGGCAGCAGAGCGTCATATTCTATGAACGAGGATTAAACTGTAACACTACAGAAATGCGACAGTAGCACACCTGCATCTGACACATGCAGGGAGACAGAAAATCGCAGACAGTGTGAATGCCTAAATGAACAGGCGTGGTCTATAATATTGTGTTGATTTAAAGTGTTCTTATGAGCTGTATGAAAATATCAGCCTTATTCTTTCAGCTCGGCTGTGTCGGCGTTTCCACATTAAAAGACACCTCACTTTAAAAAAACCTGTCGTCACTTCAAAAATGAAATTAATTTATTTAACACACTCAAAGTGTCCAAACATTGTTCTAAATTAACTTCATAAAGCAATGTCTATGAAGATTCTCAGTCATCCAGGTCATAGTTATCCAACGAAGGTTAAAATCAAGGGCAACTGGACTTGGTTGAAGATACTGGAAGACGTTTCGTCCCTCATCCAAAGGACTTCTTCAGTTCTGACTGACTGGCAGGGAAACTCAGCTATTTAACCTCAGTGGGGTCGTTGGCCCGGGTCATCGATACCGCTGGTTCGTTAGTGTTCCTTGTTGCTGTGACGACAGTCGTTACAGTCGTTAAGACTACCTGTGGCCGAGACTGAACGACCATCGTTGGTATCTTCACCTGAGGCCAATAGGTTACGTCTGTTGAGTTTCCTGGGAAGTGATGAAAGGACAGCATTGTAAGTGGGGGATAAGTGGTGGCGTAGACCCCCTCCCCTGTTCAATGACGGCTTCCTACAAGGAAGATGAATCTTTATCTAGGTCACATGCAGTGTTGGGCAACTTACTCAGAAATTGTAATATATCACTAGTTACTTATTACTCCTTAAAAAATATGATTACTTTACTTATTACTGGGTGATAAAAGTAACTAGTTACGTTTCTATATACTGTCCAGTGTTTCCCACAGAATGACAGGGTGGGGTTATATTCCAACAGGTTTGAGAAGCGGTGTTCATGAGAGAGAGAGAAAGAGCGAGCGAGCCTGGAGGTGCTGCACGAATATATGCTCCTCAATCAAAAATGATTTTAAATACACCTAATAAAAAAATTATTATAAAATCAATATGTGGCGGTCTGTGTTGATAATTATCCAAATTATAGGCTAATTATGGGAAACACAGCTTTCACTACCACCCCCCCTTCACCCCCAAACAAAGCGTCTCTGCCGACTTTTTAACTAATATCATATTCAACAGCAGCAAGGAGTGTGTTTTTTCTGTAAGTTTCACGTCGCTGTGCTGCTTCAGCAGACGCTTCAATAGATCAGATGTAGAAATGTTCGCTGTAGAAAGCTTTTTGCTGGTCGCACAGAGTTTACACTAGACCACAATGTTCTTTGCATCTTAGACTGTGACACAATAATGGCAGCAGCTACTTACAGCTGTGGAAAGAACGCCTCTCTCCCTCATTCTCCTTTCTTCCTTCAGCGACATGAACAACAAAGTCCGGTCCCGCTGAGCTGCAGCACAGTCGTGGATTCAAGTCAAGGATGGTGCGTTCAGTAACAGCGTTACTTGGATTAGTAACTGTAATAATTTTACTGTTTTAGAAAAGTAATTAGTTACACTACTTAGTTACTGGGACAAGTAATATTATTAACATGCCACTCAAATACAGACAGGAACTGTTATCTAGCTTTCACCTGTAGGCGTTTCCTGTCCATCTCTATGCACCAGTTCCTGTTTTATAAGTTCACTGAGAGTGTTAAACGCTTCTTCTTTATATTTATAGACAGGCTTGCAAAAGTTTAATATACTGAAGCATAGTACATTTTTCTAACAGTTGGACATGTTGGACATCAGGATAGGTTTGACAAAGTCTCTGTTGCAGAGAAGGTGGTGCACATTAAGTGTGTTATTAATCAAGACACACATTTACTGGTGGAAGCTCGACATAAATACACATTTTATTAAATGTTGCATGAACGACTTCAGCATCATATATTACAGCTCTGTCCCTTTCATCACTGCAGGTGTTCTGTCTTGTTTCCATGATAACAGAGTGATTACTTTGAGGTGAATCAATTGTTTGCATTTCCAAATGTACACTAACTGATTGTACACTGAGGTGCAGACAGCGAAGTGAAGTCCAAGGTGAGGAACATCACCTTTTTGCCCACTGAAGAACCTCTGTAGTTCAAGTAGAGTTGTTACAGTGTCTGCAGATGGTTCCTGTGTTTACTTTCGTCGTCATTGGCAAAACAAAATACTTTTAATGGACGCACATTCCACCAAGGATTACGTTCCAGCCCATTTTGTGGCTTCCAAAGAGCTGAAGAGCTCACACTCAATGGTCCGGTATTGGGGTGCAAGTTGATGAGTACAAGGGTTTCTCTTTTAACAGATGTAATTTCTGTCATTATAATAGTCTTGTAATGGACTTGTCATAGATTTCTAGAGTTAATCTTGTCTTTTACCTTCTGGCTATCCAGGCCACAAATGATGTGAAAAAGATGGAGATTGGCTGTAAGAAGTATCAACATTTCCTGCAGGCTGCAGACTTCTATATCAAGGGACCACATGTGTCATTTGTGAGAGCGGTTAGTGCAAGCCTCAGCTGCCCTGTTGTATTAGCTTTCTTACATGATATTATTTAATTATTTGCATTGGTTTTAAACAATTATTCAAACATTCAGGCATTCACAGGGGAACACCGTCAAGAATTGCATAAAATTAGTCATTTAATATTATTTGCAGTAACAATTACACTCACTGGCCACTTTATTAGGTACACCTTGCTAGTACAAGGTTGGACCCCCTTTTGCCTTCAGAACTGCCTTAATTCTTTGTGGAATACTTTCAACATGGTGTTGTCTTCCAGCAGGATAATGCACCACGTCACATAGCTCAAATCATCTCAAACTGGTTTCTTGAACATTACATTGAGTTCACTGAACTCCAGTGGCCTCCACAGTCACCAGCTCACGGTCCAACAGAGCACCTTAGGGATGTGGTGGAACGGGAGATTCTCATCATGGCTGTGCAGCCGACAAATCTGCAGCAACTGAGTGATGCTATCATGTCAGTATGGACCAAAGTCTCTGAGGAAGGTTTCCAACACCGCAAAGGACTAAGGCAGTTCTGAAGGCAAAGGGGGTCCAACCCGGTACTAGCAAGGTGTACCTAATAAAGTGGCCAGTGAGTGTATGCTAACTTTCTTCTTACTTAAAGAGCAGAGTGAAAAGGTGTGTGCTCTTTTTCCTTGTGTGCTTATGATGTGAAACCAGTAGAGGTGGGAATCTATATGCACCTCACGATTTAATTACAGTTCGGGAGGCCACAATTATCGAGGCATCTTTATGCATCTTTTTTTCTATACAGGATTTCTTTTCTTGCACCGTCTGACTACCGACAACTTACTGCTGTGGCTGCAAAGAGATCTTAGGTAATAAGTTAGAGTATAGCAATTGAATAAAGCCCAACCAACATGGGTTTTTGGGGGCCGATGCCAATTTTTATGCTGATATTTAGATTTTTTAAATGATCTTGATAGTAGACCCCTTTCCTGTATAAACTACACTTAGAACAGGCTGATACTGTAAGCTGTTCTTGTGTGTGGGCTATAATACCTTCTCCTGAATGGATTATGTTTTTTAAAAAAAGCCTCAGATTATGGTCTCAATTTAAAATGCAAACAATTTCACATCAATAACTATTTGCTAGAACATGCATCTTCTTCAGCCATCAGTAATGCAGGATAAGCATGTGTATTTTACTTTACACTTAACCTGCCGTAATGGCTACTTTTAATGTAGTGTTTATCCCTCTACCGGCACTGTTTTGACTCTATCTAAAGCTACGAGAAACAATTTTTCAACCACCATCTATGATACAGTGACCTGCTGTTGAGAACTTGCACCTGAGCTTTCACAATAAGACAGATGAAGCTTAAAGATCTCTTTATTGCACCACCAAGTCAGCTGAGACTTTCTGCAGAAAGACTGCTGTTACAGTTATGTGCAGAAAAGTCAGTTCGTTTATACACTTCTTCAATACCAGCAAAAACAACGCCTCCCTTTTTTTCTCTCTCACCCTGGACTGACTATAGTTGAAGAACGTTTTGGGACTTTCCATGAACATAATTCATTTGCGGCCATCAGGACACAGACAGCAGGCCTAGCTTGTTTTCCTTCAAATCATTAGTTATACACAGGGCTGGAAACTTTGGCTCACCGGCCAATGGGACTGCTAGATGAAAAAATCCACCGGCCAAGATAATAACTTTCCTTTTTATGTCACATAAACATTTGTTTCAGTACTTTTAATTGAGATAATTGAGATTGAGCTTGGGGTGGTGATGGAGCAGTGGATGAGACGCATACTTTGCTGTGAGAGACCCGGGTTCAAGTCCACTGTGAGACACCAATGTGTCCAAGACACCCCTCGTTGCCCCGCTTAATATTAATTGTAGGTTGTTTTCAGTTATTAAATCTTTGTGCAAGAAAAACCCTCTACATTGGTCTCTAATTTATTAATGCTAAGTACTAACAAAAAAATCACAACCTATGCCAAAACCACTCCAGGTACTCCAAGCACGACTTGACTGCTCCCGACTCCACTCCCCTAACGCCCAACCCCTTCCATATCTACACCAATCAAAGCCAAGACACCTGAATTGAACATAAACAATGAACGCCCCTAATCAGCGTGTTACACGATTTTAGACCCCCGTGTACAGCGGGGACCAATTTAAGTGCGACATACATCAAAAAACAACGCTGATCCGCTCTTAGCTACCGTCAAACATATATTATATGGAGATACGTTTACCCGCCAATGTGGCAGGTAGCCTTCCAACATTTAGCCGCCAAACAAAAAAAAAAAACTGCATTTGGCGCTTGGTGGTGTTAATTTCCAGCCCTGGTTATACATGTGCTGATATGTATCTATCAAATGTATCAAAGTTGCATCTCTCTCATATATATATATATTTATATAGATTATATAAAATTACATGCTCATTAAAGTGTTGAATTTGAGATAACTGTAAGTGGAAATTTCTAACGGCATTATTAATTAGCGAATAAAGTGAAATAAATTAGTTTTAATAAGGGTTATATGACGTGAAACCAGAATCAAATAAATACATGAAACAGGTCTTTAAATGCCAATTTAAGCGAAAAAGAGCATGTGATCTGGAATAAACGCTAGGCATTACTAACTGGTGACATGACGTTGTAGCTAAATACAGGTGCATCTCAAAAAATTAGAATATTGATTAAAAGGTCAAATGCACTGAACAAGACAGAGGTTAAATGCTCAGGAAAGCTTTGGGTCAATTAGCTGATTAGGGCTCTTCTAGGGTCGACGTTTCTGTTATCCTTCTCTATCTTAATGCTTCTTTTCTTAGCGCGCTGTAAGGTCACCTGATGACAAGGTGGTTTCCAGCATCCAACCTCTGGTCCGCTCACACTGGAGAGGTCACCCCCAGGTGTTATCCTGGACAGCCCTACCCTCCCTCAGTGTGGGGAGGATGGAGAAATACAGACTGTATGAACCTGCTGTTCAAAATAATATCAGTGTGACGTGTGGCCCTGATTTTCTAATTGTGTCGCAGAGTGACAGAAGTGACGAGTCAGGAGAGGGAACAAAGGCCTATCAGAGAGAGGCTGGAGTTTGTCAATCTTATGGACATGGTTTACTTATTTAGTCCACGTGGATACTAGAGAAGAAGTCAGTGACGTGGTCCTCATAGAAAATACTGTGTCATATTTGTAACAGGACCCTGAAGCTGTTTTACCTGAAGGACATCCACACTGTGACCAGGTCCTGCTGTGCTAACTGATATATGTTTTACAAACAGTCAGATCTCTGTACAGCACACACTTGAATAAATTAACAAAATTAAATATTCACCAAAACCCCTCTGGCAGGACTTGAACCTACATATGAAGATAAAAAGAGACACTGAGGAAATTGACTTGGAAATCCAGAAACTAGAAAGAGAAGTGATCGTTTCAACACACACTGTGAGCAAGACTGTAAGTCTTAATCGTTAATTCTGTCCCCAGCTGCCAGCGGAGGTGTCAGGGTGCGGTTTGGTGAGCAGGTTGTAGGCAGGTTGGTGGACCCAAACACAGGACACGAAGGCTGACTGGTGCAGTTCAGTGGTTTATTAGAGGCAACAAAAGGCGAGCTCACTTACAGAGTGGCTGATCAACAGAGTCCAAGACAAAGTTATCCAACAGAAATCCCAAAACCCAAAGCAGGGTGACAAGACTGAGCAGACAAAACAGGACATCGCACACAGGAACACGAGGAACACGAGGTAGCACAAGGTAACGATCCAACAAGGACAAGGCAGAAACACCAGGTATATATTCACAGGGACTAACGAGCAGGGCGGGAGCAACACAGGTGAAAGACATGAGACTTACGAGGCAGGCAGAGAGACAGCAGGGAAGACAGAGAGAAGCAGGCAGGCAGAGACAGCAAAGGGGAACAAAGAGGCAGGCAGACAGAGTGATAACTGGGGGAAACAGACGGAACACTTGACAGGCAAACATGGGGCCAAGTAACCCACACAGACAGAACACAGACCAGAATAAAACACTAAGACACAAAACTAGGAGCTAAGACACAGGGCTGAGATGCAGGAAACAATCTATAACACATGACAGACCGGTACAAAGAGAGCTGAACAGAACCAGTAAATGAACAAGGGAATACACAGAGCTAAACAGAGAACACAAGACCAGGAGTAAACACTAAAGACATGAACTAAAGTACAGGACTAAGAACGAAGACATTGAACCAAAACCGACTAAATAGCAGATACAAAACCAAACCCGAAAACACAGCACTCAGGACAGGATCGTGACAAGAGGAGTGATCCTAGCAAGATAAAAGGTCAAAAAACATTGTGGTGTCCTCTCCCTGTTGTTCCAAAAATCGACAGTACACTATGTACTCAATTTGGGAGGATTTAACAATTTATGAAACTTTGTGCCACCTACGCCAAATGAAATCCATACACATGGAAAAGTAATACAATATGAATCCTTTATTCAAAAAGCAATTAATCCACAACACAGTCTCCCTCCCTACTCGTCAAATGTCTGACGCATGTTCAAGGGACCCTGGCGTCACTTTTTTGACACACTGGGTATACCTTCGGCTTCATTTTTCAACGTGCGGGGCAGTCCAATAGACTTCTATAGAACTCAACAGCGTTGAAATTTGACGTCTTGGGTCGATCACCGCACCGCAACCCGTCGTCTGCCTTGTGGGTCGAGACAACAATAAATAAAAATAAAAAGGAATACGCTACCAAAAATTATCTATACCAGGGCGATTCAAATGCCCTCCAACTGGTGTTTGATGTTTAAAAACCCTCGCAATCTGATATCAAAGGGCCCTCAAAAGTTAAGCGCGTTCATCAGCGGTGAGTTTAACAACGCACATGGTGTGCAACCACATTCAGCGGTGAGTTTAACAACACTCAACTGCAGGTAAAACGGCATTCAGAGGTGAGTTTGACCAAAGCAACGCACAACTGCAGGTAAAACGTAATTAAAAGGTGAGTTTAACGCTTCAATGCGCGTGCAAGTATGCAGTTTTAAAGCGTTTTCTTATCATAGGTAAAACACTAGAGCATGCTGGATAACGTATTTCTATCGGAGGTTTGTTGATTTTAATATGCTACTATTGTGTTCAATTAATCATTTTTTAAAAATTATTATTTTTACTAAATCCTCTAAATTAATAATGCTGACGTCACCGTATGGGCGATCCCAAGGTCCATTGCGATTTTCCACTGGGTAAGTAGAAGGGTTCATTAATAGAGATGGATCCTCTTCTTACATTTACACATCAAAAACGGTTGGATCAGGACAAGAAATTGTGTTTAGAAACTTTAGATTTGTAAGGTGGCCCTTTCTTATGACGAGAAATGATAGAAGACATTATAAAAATATAGCTTGAACTGCACCAAATGTGCAAGCTAGCAAAGTTAGCTAAGTTAATTGAATTCAAGTTCATTTTTGTCGCATATTATCATGTAAGGTACAATCATAGGGGAATGTAAGATTTTCAGATTTTTATTACATAGCCCTCAACTATCCTGTAGAAAATTCATGGCATAGAGACTGATATAAGTGCATGGTTATTGTTGCAGTGACACTAAACACTAAACAGTTAACCTTAAAGTTAGCTGCTCAATCGTTCTCATTGTTTTGGTAGAAAGCAATTATGCCAATAAGTTATGTTGTGTTTGTTTACACTGTCTTAAGTGCACTCTAGAAAATGTGTGTGTGTGTGTGTGTGTGTGTGTGTGTGTGTGTGTGGTGTAGATTTCTCGAAAGAAGTTCAGGCCTTGCCCCTCCTGCCAAGCACCTAACCAGGTGAGGGAAAGTCAAATAGAGCATTATGTCCAGTATTCAAATATGTGGTTTTAAATGTTATACATTTCTCATTATTAGGTCAATTGGACACTAAAGTATACTCCTACTAAACGACCCTGTATGATAAGTGTTCTGTGTTACAAAACAGTGATAATTTAAGGCATCTGGTTGATATCAATTTTGATTGCTTGTTTTGCACCAAATGCCATAGGCAACATTGATTTAGCCTGGGTGTCTCCTACATCTGCCACTTTCACTGTATGATAATAATAATAATAATCCTGTGTCAATCTAGAGATGCATATTCTGAATTGCATTGTGCTTTGTGTGTTCCTCTCTTTCCTGTATACAGCCAAATTAAACTGTATATTGATTCTACTTCTTCTCTGTGACTGTGGATCTGATGTCTCACTTTGGTATACTTTTACTAACACAGGTGAGCCGCAAAACCTGCAGCTCTTGTTTCGCAGCCATCTCCCAAAAAAAGAAAGTAAAAAAACGTGACCCTGGACAGGAAGTGGGGGGAAAGGGTCCTAAAAAACAGAAATGCAGGAAGAGTGGTGGACTCTGCCCATATTGCAGTAAGTAGAAATGCTCATATTTCATTAAGCAATATGATTTGTTTCACTTTCATTAATATTTTGTGATAGGGCAAGGGCCTCATTTTACAAAAATAAGTTGAATTTGTCAGTGAATGAATTTGAGGTAGTCATAGATGGCATTGGTGTAACATATTATTTGAATTAATTTGTAATTTGCTTGACATGCATAGAATAGACTTTCTTTTTGACCAGGCGCTCATGTACATTTGTTTACATGTACTACCGGCTACATTGCAAATATAACCTTGCTTTAGTACCACACAGGTACTTCAGTATGCGTGTTACTGAAGTTTCTGTCTCTGCTAAAGGCAGATCACAGAATTCAGATCCAGAGTCACTATTAAAGACAGTCTTGCATGATTATGTAAGTAGATAACATGCTCTTACCTTGCACTACCACCCCTAGCATGTGAATATTGCATCGCACACTTATAGTGCCTTGCGCTGTGTTCATTTTAGAGAAAGTGCATGATGATGTGACAGAATAACTCAGGACATGTGTGAAAGCCATGCTGTGTGCAACATATGTGTTGTTAAAAGCAAGGCCATATTCCAGGTGTCCTATTTCAAAGACACAACTTAAAAAAGTATTTGAATTACTACAGGGGAGATTAATGTCGGGTTAAAAGTGGAAAGGATTCGACTATACCTACTGGAGTAGGACCGAGACCAGGTTCTGTAGTGCAGCTGGCTATTTTATGTCCGTTGGTGGCATTCCCAAATGAGTGTTTCTGTTAGTCCCCCAATCTACATTTGCCGTGGGCAGAGACAGGTAGACGACCAAGGGGGGGAGGAGAGTGTTTGGATCAGGTGGATAGGTGGCCATAAAGAGTTAGTCCAGTCAAAATGTATTTTTATCATATTTTGTTTTGTGTGTGTCCAATCAATATAATTATTTTTGAAGGGTGTCAGGACTTTTTGTGTTCCCTTTAGAATCCCAGATTGCTAACTATTTGACCACCAGCATCCAGCACAACATTAGATGAATATTGGTTGTATAGAGCAGGGGTTCTCAAACTGTTTGTGCCAAGGACCCTTTGTGTGGGAGAAGAATTTCCAAGGACCCCCTCATAATTAAAACAATTAAGCATATGCTTGCTACCATTTGTATACTTTGATGCCATTTTTATTCTCTTGGTGTGTACTTACTTGGTCTTTAGTCAACTTTGGATTTTGAATCACTTAATGATGTGGACTGACTCAAACATTTATCCATGTTCATCAGCTATCTTAATGGCAAATAAGCCAAGCTAAGCAGCAGGAAGAATGGTTCATCATGACCTGAGTGAAGTGATTCACAACAGATTGACTTGATTAATCATAATCACAAAAAAAGTTCAATGTTAATGTTTTAATTTATTAGTGCATTCATAATCAAGAGTTTATATGTAGATTCTAGATCATTACATCGTCATTGATAAGCATTTCTTAACGATTAAGCACAACTTTCTCATTCGAAACAAATCCACTTTGAGAACCACTGGTATAGAGTACATATTTCACGAGTTCACACTTACATCAATTTAACAGAGTAAAGATTATGAGTATTTGGCGTGCGGTCCGGGGGGGGTCTCCAGCTCAGGATTTTTGCCTGAACCCAGAGTACTTCCCCCATTGTTATAAAAGTATTTAGGGCTAGAAGTGAGGAGATGGGGTGGTGGAGGGATGCTGTCAAACTGTCAACGGACAGAGGTAAGCTTGTTGTTATATATACACCTCTTAACTCGTTGATTGGATTGATTAGCAGAGTTTGCTCCACTCGTGTCTAATTGGGTTTAATTATCTGAACGTGCTCCTCCCGAACTTTGTTAATAAAACATCATGTAATGTTGTTTCTAAGGGGAAAAGCTGTTAAGGTTGGTCATGTAAGTTGTGTAGCCCGATATTAGAAACAGTAGCACTAATGTATTTAATGCAAATTTGTTTTCCAATTGGGTGGAAAGTAATGCAGTGGGAATAACTAATGTTTGCTGTCTGCATTTATTTATTACCGGTGAAAAAACTAAGTGCATTAGGCTATGTCCCAATTCTATTTTCGCAAAGAAAGATAAGGCCTCTGGAAAGTGGGTGTCTGATGTGGTGACCCATCTGCTACCCACTGAGGACAACCTAAAAATTGTGGCCACCATGAGAAAGGCCTACAATTTTGTATTGATCAAAGAAGGTAGGATTTGTGTAATTTAAGTCATGCCTGTTTTTTTTATGATGGTGAAATATTGAAAATTAACATACTCATGCAATATTGTAGGGAACTCCACGACGACATTGCCCGATCCACACCCTCAGGCCCAGCCCGATCCACACCCTCAGGCCCTGCCCGATCCACACCCTCAGGCCCAGCCCGATCCACACCCTCAGGCCCTGCCCGATCCACACCCTCAGGCCCTGCCCGATCCACACCCTCAGGCCCAGGAAAAGGAGACATTTTATATTTTATATTTACACCCTGTCTCTCTCCCTGTGAAGGAACAACCCCCCCCCCCAAAAAAGAAAGTGTAAGTTAACTGTGGTCTTAGCACACTATGTATGAATTTCTCCTTTTTGTAATCATTATTCATGAAATACAGAAATCTTTAGGTGAATTTAAGTGCAGTCAATTAGCGTAGTTAATGTGAGTAATTTTCAGTGGCCAGTCTGATACACAAAGGAGTTTGTCCTCGCACGCATACCTTTCAGTACTGAACACGCACACTCTAGGAGTAAAGCAATGAGCAATACACACTTGAGGAGAGATGAATACACACACACTCACGCACACATCAGTGGGCAGCCCAGGTAGCTTATCCCCCCCTATCACTGTTCACAATCTGCTTCAATAACCTTTAGGCCAGGCAGTAGGATAATTAGGCTAAATTTCGGCTATGAAATCACTGAATCTAATGGCTAAAGAGCAGTTCATTCCAGGAACTATAACGATAAAAGCGTCCAGACAGACTGACCAGCTATAAGCAAAGTCTCACCTTGTGTTAATAAATGTGATGGCTAAGATGTGATGGGTTCCTATTGGTTGTTAGCTCTTCTTTTTATTGTTCTCAAAATCGCTTTAAAAGCGATCCCCAACAATATTGTTCTCAATCTCGTTATAGTTTATCATATTAACGAGAACAATATTTTTTTATATAGTTATAGTTTTTGGTGTGAATGGCCCTTTATATATGTATTCTTCAGACGTTTTCAAAGTTCAAGGACAATGCTTAAAGTTGTTCCCCAGGTTTTATGAAACTTTAAGTTTAACTTTAAGTTTAATTTCCAGGTTTTTTTTACATTTATGGTTAATTAATATTATTATTATTATTATTATTGTCATTTTAAGGTTGCCGGAAATGTAGTAGGCAAAAAGTTTTCAAATATGACTCCATAACAGGACGAAGGATAAATGAGGTAAGAAATATATTTTTCATTAGGCTGTCTGATCATCTCTCCATTGTCTGTGGCTCATCTGGCATTTCACATATCACAAAATACTGACCATTTAAGCATTGGTAATTTGAGTCCATTTAAGTTCAACTGAAGGCCAAGTGGCCTTGCCCCAAAAATTATGAAATTCAAAACCTGATTATATGTTTTTGTCTTTCTGTAGGGGCAAGAGGAAGTAAGGGTGAAATGGTTACCTTGCTCTGCATGGTAAGTACTGCTTTATATTGGTTTATATTGCCTTCATACATGTACTCTTTTTCCACTTTTTACCATCTCATAGGTAGTGGATAAAGGTTGAAATTTATATTGTAGCACACAACTTTAAATGTACAGGTGGGTCTCAAAGTTTTGCAACCAAAAAGCAGCGTTGAGAGAATTGTCATGTCCACTAGGTTTTAGGTCCAGCGTCAATGCAGCCTTCTACCTGGAGATTTTAGAGCATGGTTCCATCTGCTGACGAGCTTTACGCACATGCTGATATCCTTTTCCAGCAGGACTCTGCCCCTGCCACAGTGCGAAAACTGCTAGTAACTGGGTTGCTTAGCATGGTATTGCTGTGCTTAACTCGTCTCACCTGAACCCCATAGAGAGGACAAAGATAGAAACCAAACCCAACATTAGAGACAACTTCAAGGTCACTATCAAAGCAACATGGGCTTTTATAACACCTCAGCAATGCCATACACTGATGGCCTCCACACCACACCACACCGATGCAGGAATTTGTGCAAAAGCAGCCACACCAAGTATAGAGTGTATGCATTAACAATTTTTGATAAGTCAGATTTGTTCATTTATTTTTGAAAGGTCGACATTTCTGTATTCCTCTTTATTATAATGTAGTGAGTTGATTGATTTTTTATTTTTTAAATTTTTTTCATGAGCTGTAATCAAGATTAAATCAACACAAATTGCTTCAAATGTTGCACAATATTGTAATTGTAGACCCATAGGGTATATACCAATATACCAATTGGTATAGGGTGGAATAAATGCAGTGTCAAATATTGTCTACAGGATTTAGCCACTTGCTCTTTTCAGTACTATGCATAATTCCCCCGGTGTGATGTCTATGTAGGAAGTAGACCTTCACCAATATATTGGCAGAACATCAGTATCGGCCAAGCTCATCCTTGTTGACTGATGTCAGCTATTGACTTTCTCTGACTTTATCTATGAGAGTGGCTGATGTTTATCTGTTACATTTCATCAAGCACTATATATGTATAGGTTTTATAAAAACAATGAAATACAAGACCGTACAATATTTTTTGAAAATATTTATGCTGTGAAACTATTGTTAAAATGGTTCTAATGTTATTTTTTTACTGATACTTACAGTGGAAAAATCTGGGAGGAGACATGGGAGCCGGCCTGCCAGTTCTCACCAGGTGCCAACCATGTGTAATGTCACACATTGGTCTGTAATTCAATGAGTTAAATACCTGCTATGAGATGTCAAGTTTGCCGTTACGGGCCCAGCCATCCTGCTTGCGGATGTGACTACTTTAGATGAGGAGGAGCCGCGTTACACACTTTCAATGGTTTCCACCCTAACATGCTGTCATGCTGTTTTTTCATTTATTTTTTAATTATTGATTTTTGTTAAAAGCTGTGTTCAAATAAATCGATGTATACCTTTATTTCTGTTTGTCTTTCCATTCACCTTGTGGTTTAGCCAATCATCTGAAGTCTTCAATGCATCAAATGATATATTGTAATGTGATGCACAAAGTATGTAGGAAGGTGGGACATGTTTTCATTCATATTAATTGACATCATTAAGGAACCGTTGATTCCACCAGCTAAACCATACATTTTCTGTAGAAAGGGTAGCTGAGGTAGGCAGGGGTGGATAAATGAACAGGCTTACCAGGACCAGAGGTCAAGAGGGTCCAGAAGCCTCTAAAAATTTGAAAGCATGCTTTCTAATTCAGGAAGTTTTCTAAAGGCAAGGCACATGAAACCCTGGCTGCTGCACTGTGGCCTTCCATTGACCTTGATGCACTAAATGTGTGTGTTCAAGTCTACCCCGGATGGGTAAAAGCAGAAGACTATATTTTTTTACTTTTGTTATTTCAGTCTATATGGGCCAATCTGGGTTTCTTGTTTATATTTTTAAAACTGTCAATATTCATTTAGATGTTATGGTATTTATTTATTTTAATATTTCGGTCTTATTTACGGTGAAATAATACAGTATGCTGTAATACAGAACATATGATCCGAGCTAGACGCAAAGACTCCACAATGCAATGCGGGCGTTCATTCACAGAATCGGTTGTCATTGGTTGTCACCAGCAACAACAAGTTGCTCAGCTTTGTACCAGCCGCAATACCAGAGAAAGGACTTTGGTAATACCGATTACCGACCGAAGACTCCGGAAGTGACGTAGTATGTGCCGCTCGGCGGATAAGAAGATAAAAATATATATTTGTGCAAAATTGACTTAATTTATTTAATATATGCTTTTTTGGAAATGTTCTAGATTTCTAAGAAATGTGTTTTTGCACTATTGTAAAACATTTCTTGAATAAAAAATAAAAAAATACACAGTATTCGTAATATTGATGTTTTTGTCTAACGTTGTATTTGAGGATTTAAACAATAAAGATAACAATAATAATAAAATACAGTTTAATGTATTTGTCTCATGTATTGTGTGCTCGTCGGCCGGCGGCAATCTGCAATGGAATGAAGCCCATTCACGGCCATAGTTACATAGTTACACGAACATGTCCCCCCACCCCCCCCCGGAATAACTACACATAAGCACTCGCTTTGTGTGGCGCGTCTCTTATGGGAGTTGTAGTTTTAAAGTATATTGGTATATTTCTCACAATTAGAAGTTAAAAGTGTAAAATTTTGGATACACCCTGTGTTTTTTTGGGATGGGGAACACACTGGTGTTATCAGATTTCAAAAAATGAATCGTTAAATAGGTGAGATAGCTTATTTCCATATTTGACAGTGCTTATACAGTGGGTAAACTTTGGTGACCATATCTACATGACAGCAGAGGCCCAGAGCTTTATATATAAATGCTGGTCTTATGTGTTTAGCACCTTCTGTTGCTAAATTACAAACCGAGATGGACTGGGTTCAAGGTTCAGAGGTCAATGCTCTCTGCAATGCTCTTCTGGCTGTACTTCCATCTTGTGCAACTAAACATCTACAAATGATCTGGAATGCTGCAGCTCGTCTTGTCTTCAACGAGCCCAAAAGGGCCCACGTCACTCCTCTGTTCATCTCTCTGCACTGGCTGCCACTCTCTGCTCGCATCAAGTTCAAGGCCTTGACACTTGCTTACAGATCGACCACTGGCTCAGCTCCCTCCTACTTTCACTCGCTCCTACGAGTCTACACCCCCACCAGAAGCCTACGATCGATCAATGAGCGACGGCTTGTGGTACCATCACAAAGAGCCACAAAATCACTCTCTAGAACGTTCTCATTCACAGTTCCATGCTGGTGGAATGATCTGCCCACCCTCATCCGGAATGCAGAATCCCTGACAGCATTCAAAAGACAACTGAAAACTCATCTCTTCCGAAAGCACTTAACATAAAAAAATAAAATAAAAATAAAAATCCTTTAAATCCTCACTTGCCTAGTTTATGCTACTCTGAGCAATGTTTGAGCACTTCTTGTGTTGTTATTGCCTCCTCACGATAACTTGTTTGGTTTAGACCTCAGATGTAAGTCGCTTTGGATAAAAGTGTCTGCTAAATGACTAAATGTAAAATGTAAATGTAAAATGTATGGAGAATAAAGATGGATCAGACCACATTCTTTATGCTTGCCTGGAGAGACTGGTTTCTATTCTTCTCCACAACCTTCATGACAGTCATATTAAAATGCTCTGTAATGCAGCCTTGTATAACATTAAACCCTCTGATTCACTGTGAGTGTTTGCTCTAAATGATAACACCCACTTTCAACACGGGCCTTCCAGCCAAAGGTATTGTCCATATACACCCCAAGGTGCCTGTAGGAGCAGAGCTGATGGATTGGTTCATCATTTATGACTTCTAATACCTTCTGACCCATGTCAAGAGCCTTTCATCAACTTGTGAAATGGTTGAATGAGATATGCTGTAAGCCGAGGAAGAAGTGTGCCAAAAATGCCAAAACACATGTTGTATACTGTATGTACACTAACCCTAACCCATAAATTGAAAATTTTAAAACTACTAATAATGCAGTGTGATTTTAAATCAAAGTCCCACCCATAAATATGCTCTCATGTTTTTTCCCCTTTAGTCTCAAAATAAAAAATGCTTCTCTTTTTATAGTTTTATTTTTGGTTTTTCACAATAGTACAACAAATCCAAATTAATCAAACAAGCCATTAGGCTGTATTTTTAAACACTCAACTGTAGTTTTTTTTTTATATAGTATATAAGGCAAATCAAAGTGCTTAGGTCAGGAAATGTAGTTATTAAAGCAAGTCTTGAAGTAATTCAACTTCCCAATTAAACATCCAAATTCAGAAAAATTTTTGTGTGTATATAATAACCACTATAGTGTCTATAATTAAGTCACATTTTCAAGTTTTGGGCCAGTTTTTGCATTTGTTGAACCTCTATGTACCTTCACTGCACATGAGAAGCAGCTGAATAAGTCCTGTCAAGGATGCTTTCAGAGACCATCTGTAGCAGGTGAGTTGATGCAAGAAAAAAATGGGGTTGTGTGTCCATGTAAAACTGTCAGAAAACTCAGATTTGCCACAGCAGATGACATCAGTGGAATTATGTTTTTTATTAGTAAAATACACATATTTACACCTTCCTGTAAACTTTTCTGCACATAGTTTTGTTCTACCATAAACAGAAGACGACTATTCGAAAAACAGTTTCTTAAATTAATTTCAGTTTGTATAACTACATTCATTATTATTGTTGTAAAGTAACATGTAGATATGATAATTACTATTATTCAAGCATATCTGACTTACAGTGTTTCCTCTTTGTTGATTTGACCGTGGTGGCCCCCCACAGCAACATTTCGAGATGGTTCTCACTGCGGAACATGAAATCCATGGGGAGGAGTCGGATCCAGATCCAACTCCTCCCACCTTACATACACCTAAACCTACCCAACTCCGCCCCCGATCCCTAAACCCAACCCTAATCCTACCCATCTCCACCCCTTGGATCTTGATCCGACTCCTCCCCGTGGATCTCATGTACTGCATTGAGGTGCTACTGAACATTTCTGCCCCCCACGGTATCAGAAATAGGGCGATTATAGTGTCGATTTCACTGAATATGATCAAAAACTTGAGCATAGCAGTCTCTTGCATGCTTCATCATTCTGGTGACTTCTTGCTTCTTTCTCAAAGTTAAGCTGAGGAAACCCTCGATCCCTTCTTCATTTAGAGCCCACAGCTCACCTTATGGGAGTAAAACAAAAAATTATCAGAAAAAAAATGACAATGTAGAGTATAGTATTACAACACATTACTTAAATACGTACTTTGCAATGCCTCACTGGAAAGCTGGGATGACATCTCCTTGAGTGTGTCTGCACGAGTGGAGAGAGATTTCCAATGCTTTGCCATCTCAGAAAGAACAATCTTCTTCTCCTCCTCAAGTCTCCTTATTGCCATCACAACATCAAACGCCTTCCTCTTGATTTTCAAATCTACAGCGTCTGGGATACAGTTGTGGAAAATAAGTAAATTGTAAGTATGATTATTTTCAAATAATATTTGAGATAATCTGGGATAAGGCATAATTGGTTTTGTGCTACTATGTGAATCAAACAAAATTGTCAACAGATTTGTGTACATACCACCATGTGAAAGTTGCCATGGCCAAACTGTCTCGTCAGAGAGAATGATGTCAAAGACGATTCTTTCTTTCCGACCTTTGCTGCCATCGGTGTCTTTGTAAAGGCGCTGGGACCTTCTTTTAATGCTGGCCACCAGCACCTCCATTCTACGGTCACCGCGTCAAGATCGGCATTCTTTTGGGACGTTGTTGCTGAGAAGAAAAGAAGTGTAAACATTTCACTTACATTTTCATGGCAGTAACTGAAACGAGCTAAGTCTCAGTGTAACACAGAACGCCACAGGGAAGTCATAAGGATTACCTTAACCTCTTTGCTGCTTTTTTTTTCTTTATAAAAAAAAGCTCCTGGAGGAAGGACAGGTGAGTCTCAATATTCATTTCATATTTATTAGCATGTATAGGAAGTATGTAACAGGGTACCAAAGAAAATGACAACGTAGCCAAGATGGGATCCGCTAACTGCAAGAAATGTCGGAAACACTTTATTTTACGGTGTCCTTGTTACATATGTTACATGAACTTAAATAGTAATAACAATAAATTATGCATAATTACATGTAACTAACCCTCAACCAAATCCTAATCCTACCCTAATCCTATAGTAAGTACATGTAGTTAATTATATTACTCCGTATTTAAATGTATAATTACAATCTTAAAAGGACACCTTAAAATAAAGTGTTGAATGTCACCGAAATGTCCAATGTTCCAACTTTTGGACTGTGCACCATTCAGGTACTTTCAGGGCACTTTGTTTTGACATGATTTCCAGTGTGCATGCACTACATACTAAAATTTGGCATTTTAACTGCACAAGTAAATGACCAAGAAAACAGTGTATGTATGATTTCATTTTAAAACAGTAATTACTTGCAGAAGCATGTCTCCCATTATTCTGCAGAACTGAGACATTGAAATAATAGTATAACTATCACCTTCTGCCCACTCCTTAATATCAGTGACCCAGCCCTCAACTTCAACCTGTGTCACTGCCAGCTGGATTTTCATGCTTTCCAGATCCTGAAGTTGGCTTTCCAGGCGTTTTGCGGCCTTCAAATAACAAAAAAAGGAAATGAAATAAAAATGTTATACCTACAAAAATATACAATAGAAGGTATTTACAATATAAAAAATAACAATACTCATCTCTACCTTCTGATATCGGCAGGCAAGTGAAGCAGCCAAGTTATTAAACTTTTGCTGATTCCAGCGCATGGCCATCAGTGTAAGCATGTCTGTACGTCCTGTAAAAAAGAAAAGAAAATACACTAATCTGTGTTGTACCACATGTCCCTCACTGGCTACAATTTTCTTGTAACACATTCAATCTAAGTAGTGCAGTGTGTGGTTACCTTACCTGCTTTGGACATGTGCTTTGTGGTCACAGCAATCCTAGAGAGGAAGGCGTTACACTGCTCAACCTCCTCCCCAAGTGTCAATCCGGCCCCTTGCTGGTAAGCTCCACTCCATTTAACCTATTGAAGAAAATACTTAAAAGCTGCCAACATACCTTTGCAGGTGTTTAGGGACGGTTAATGACATGGTAATGTTTTCTTACCTCGCATTTAAAATCATGGGCTTTGGCATGAAACACTGAGAGGAATGGTTTCATGCTCAGAAGGTGCTGGAGCTCCGGGCAGCTTTTTGTCACTTTGTGGAGGTAGGGCCAGTACTTGCAGGTTACATCCATGGCAAAAAAGCTTATTGACTTATTTGCCAGCTTGTTCTGCAGGTAGAGGGGATAAGCATATATTTCTCCCCTGAACATGTTGAGAGCGCCGAGAAAAACTCCATGTCGACAGACCGCAAGCTCAAGTCCCTCCTCATCAATTTTACTAGAGGATCTCTGAGAAGTTTCCCTGGCAGCTGACCACTCCCCTCCACAGACACCTCTTCCAGAGACCTACAACATGGAAAAAGGTTGATATAAATAGTCAGGACTCACCCAAACAATGTCAACTGTAAAATGTTATTGGTCGTGTTTTTAGAAATATTATACAACAAGTTTACATGGTTGGTGTTGGAATGAATGTAATCCACAAATCTTTCTACTTCATCATCTTTTGCAATGAAGATGCCATCAAATAAGGCTTGTTCTTCAGATCTAATTGAAAGAAAGGTACACATTGACCTTCAATATGACACAGCAAAGGTTACTTTAACAACACTGCAAATTACACACATTTTGTAATTGCTGCGTTCTTAAAGCGGTAGTGCTTGCGATTTCAGTCCACAGAAACAGCAAGCATGTCTGGGGTGCATGCAGGACAGATAAAATGCTCCTCCCTGCAGATCTTATCCACTTCAAATCTAACAGCCTCCCACTCTAAAAAGCTTTTTTGAAGCTGTCTGCTGTGATCTTCCCAGTCTGTTTCAGAACAGTAAAACATGTCAACATAATTCACAGTTAAGTTAACTAAAGTTAATAAGGTCAAAGGTGACACCAAATCCTCTGCATCGAGCCTCCACAGCAGTCGCTCAGCCCAGTGGATCTTTGGAAGTCTTTTGGCTCTTTGTATGTCACGGACAAAATCACGACCAAGTCCCCCCCAAAAAACCACAGCAAACTCGACTCCCACACCAAACTTAACCAATGTCTTTATGGACCTATTTGTTTTTTTTCTGAATGCAAACTGCATGACTAGGATGTGACATCACTACTTGATCTTATACACAGGTCTAATGTTTTGAGTGATTGAGTTGATAAATTGCTCCAATACTTTTGTACATTTAGTGTATGAATTTAGATTCTTTACTGAGTGGTAGTTTTTACACAAAGACTTTGAATCTTAGATGATGTTCTATTAATGTATCGAGTCCAGCTGAATCACTGTTTTGATTTCATCAACATGCTCCAATTATAATAATCAGTGTGTTGATAATGTCACCATAGTCGTTCTGCGATACACATCAATACTAGTACTAGTGTTAGTGATTCCCCCACTCATACTCACACGGCCAAAGCGGACAGTTCGTTGATCAAGCATTCTTAAGAATGCTTGGCAGGACAGTCCTGGTGCTGCCATCTTCAATTCTTCATAAGAACAAAAAACATCTGTAGCGTACACCGTGGAAAAGTGAAGGGTAGCGGGCCAGTAGTCATTACGGACTAAGTCCCACATTTCATCTCAGGCATACTGAGATCATATCGTCCTGGAAAATCAGGAAAAGTAGCTTACATTACTATCACCTATGTAGTACATTCAGAACTAATAAAACTTAAAATCAGACATCTGGCAGTCTTTCTCATTTGTCAAGTGCCTCTTTTGTGAGACAGAACGCAAAACTGAACATCCCTCCTGCCTATCCTGGGTCTTTCACAGGCGGGAGATGCACATAAGGGTATAGATGCGGGCGGGAGCGGACTAAAACACATTATTGCGGAACGGGACAGAATATTGTGGGAACGGGGGGGCAGGACTGAAAATCCTGCCCAGCGCAGACCACTAGGGACGTTTGAATAGAATAGATCAGGACACATTTACAAAGCCAACAGCACTGCCTTTTTTTTTTCTATTCAAATAGGACAATGAAAAGTGGCAGGAAGCGAGTGGGAGAGCCCTATGGGGTGGAATCAGGTCTAAAGTCCAACCCAGGTCCCTATGGGCACTTTGCCCAGAATGTGATATGGAGCTAAAGCCACTTGATCTGGAATGTTCCCTTAAGTTCATTTTATTCTTACCATTCATTGTAACCACAGCAACAACTTTCCTGTGTTGACACTCAACGATCCCGGAGAACAACTACATATTTTTTTGGGAATCTCCAACGGCACAATACACACTGAAAGACACATCATATGCAGGGATTAAAGACATGCATCATCCTATGTACTACTGGGAAGTATTCTGCATCATTTTCTTTTTTCTTTTTATCATGATTTGAAAAGCTTTAAAGATAAAGGTCATTAAGTGTTTCAGAGAAAGTACTCAAAACATTCCTGTGAAGCCTATTATACTGTAAAGTTATTTAAATAAACTGAGAATGGGACTAGTGCTGCACAATATATAATTGCACTTTTTCTGACAGATAAAGCGATTACCATTTCCAATTCAATTTTTGAATGTGTATGATCTGATCAGTTCAATATTCCAATGTCTCTTTAATTTGTGCCACCCCTGATAAGTAAGCACAGTGTACAAGACTAACACCCACTGACCGACTGAAGTTCACCAATCAGAATTTTGTCCCCTTCACCACTACGCACACCCACCAACCAGAAGTTGCACAGTCAAGGAGGATGACGTGAATATAAAAGTCAAATGTCACAATGATATTTGAAGATTTTACCATTAGGCAGTTGCGTTGGATCATATTGCAATTACGATTGCAATAATTGTGCAGCCCTAAATAAGACACTCAAAGAAATAGAGCTTACCACAGTGGGAGAGCCCTCTCCGACACAGGTTGTTGGGGCAATGGCTGAAAGAATCCAGCTATTGTTCATCCCTGTTGTGGAACACATGGTTTCGGTGTATACTGACATCACAATCAGCACAAAAGAATGGTTGTGGTCGGCAGTCACGACAACGGACAGCAGCTGCACGCTGCCACATTGTTGGCAGATCTGAGTGTTCACATTTTGTTGTGCCACCATGGTTTCCCAGACAGGGTCTCTCTTTCTCCCACCTCTCTGAGAGGAGACTTTTTCTAGTAACCAGTCTGAGGAAGCTTGTGGTGGTGCTGGTGCCGTTTCCTGATCATCCAAGTCATCACCTGAGTGGTTTAGCTCTTCAGGAAAGTCTCTGTTAAAATAGTACATCATATTTCAAAACATTTTCTACACTATCAAAGTGTGCAACATGTTCGGTTATTCTGTCGCAAAAACATGTAATTACATTCTAATTATTAGAATCTATAAACATAATGAACTAATAGACCAAATAAAGAACATACCAACAGTGTCAGGGGGACAGTATTGGTTATCTCAAGCTGTTGTCCAACATCCTAGTATGAGAACTAGACTTACGACGTAGCTGTGACTAGCTGTACAAAAATAAAACCCAAATCAACCTTTACAGCATTACAATTCCATAGATTTTGACAAGCTCATTTTATTCCACACAATGATACATACT
>NW_024040485.1:31971777-32022213 GCF_014851395.1 Micropterus salmoides | reverse complement strand
TATTAAATGTTGCATGAACGACTTCAGCATCATATATTACAGCTCTGTCCCTTTCATCACTGCAGGTGTTCTGTCTTGTTTCCATGATAACAGAGTGATTACTTTGAGGTGAATCAATTGTTTGCATTTCCAAATGTACACTAACTGATGTACACTGAGGTGCAGACAGCGAAGTGAAGTCCAAGGTGAGGAAACATCACCTTTTTGCCCACTGAAGAACCTCTGTAGTTCAAGTAGAGTTGTTACAGTGTCTGCAGATGGTTCCTGTGTTTACTTTCGTCGTCATTGGCAAAACAAAATACTTTTAATGGACGCACATTCCACCAAGGATTACGTTCCAGCCCATTTTGTGGCTTCCAAAGAGCTGAAGAGCTCACACTCAATGGTCCGGTATTGGGGTGCAAGTTGATGAGTACAAGGGTTTCTCTTTTAACAGATGTAATTTCTGTCATTATAATAGTCTTGTAATGGACTTGTCATAGATTTCTAGAGTTAATCTTGTCTTTTACCTTCTGGCTATCCAGGCCACAAATGATGTTGGAGCATGCCCAGGCGGAGGTGAAAAAGATGGAGATTGGCTGTAAGAAGTATCAACATTTCCTGCAGGCTGCAGACTTCTATATCAAGGGACCACATGTGTCATTTGTGAGAGCGGTTAGTGCAAGCCTCAGCTGCCCTGTTGTATTAGCTTTTTACATGATATTATTTAATTATTTGCATTGGTTTTAAACAATTATTCAAACATTCAGGCATTCACAGGGGAACACCGTCAAGAATTGCATAAAATTAGTCATTTAATATTATTTGCAGTAACAATTACACTCACTGGCCACTTTATTAGGTACACCTTGCTAGTACAAGGTTGGACCCCCTTTTGCCTTCAGAACTGCCTTAATTCTTTGTGGAATACTTTCAACATGGTGTTGTCTTCCAGCAGGATAATGCACCACGTCACATAGCTCAAATCATCTCAAACTGGTTTCTTGAACATTACATTGAGTTCACTGAACTCCAGTGGCCTCCACAGTCACCAGCTCACGGTCCAACAGAGCACCTTAGGGATGTGGTGGAACGGGAGATTCTCATCATGGCTGTGCAGCCGACAATCTGCAGCAACTGAGTGATGCTATCATGTCAATATGGACCAAAGTCTCTGAGGAAGGTTTCCAACACCGCAAAGGACTAAGGCAGTTCTGAAGGCAAAGGGGGTCCAACCCGGTACTAGCAAGGTGTACCTAATAAAGTGGCCAGTGAGTGTATGCTAACTTTCTTCTTACTTAAAGAGCAGAGTGAAAAGGTGTGTGCTCTTTTTCCTTGTGTGCTTATGATGTGAAACCAGTAGAGGTGGGAATCTATAAGCACCTCACGATTTAATTACAGTTCGGGAGGCCACAATTATCGAGGCATCTTTATGCATCTTTTTTTCTATACAGGATTTCTTTTCTTGCACCGTCTGACTACCGACAACTTACTGCTGTGGCTGCAAAGAGATCTTAGGTAATAAGTTAGAGTATAGCAATTGAATAAAGCCCAACCAACATGGGTTTTTGGGGGCCGATGCCAATTTTTATGCTGATATTTAGATTTTTTAAATGATCTTGATAGTAGACCCTTTCCTGTATAAACTACACTTAGAACAGGCTGATACTGTAAGCTGTTCTTGTGTGTGGGCTATAATACCTTCTCCTGAATGGATTATGTTTTTTAAAAAAGCCTCAGATTATGGTCTCAATTTAAAATGCAAACAATTTCACATCAATAACTATTTGCTAGAACATGCATCTTCTTCAGCCATCAGTAATGCAGGATAAGCATGTGTATTTTACTTTACACTTAACCTGCCGTAATGGCTACTTTTAATGTAGTATTTATCCCTCTACCGGCACTGTTTTGACTCTATCTAAAGCTACGAGAAACAATTTTTCAACCACCATCTATGATACAGTGACCTGCTGTTGAGAACTTGCACCTGAGCTTTCACAATAAGACAGATGAAGCTTAAAGATCTCTTTATTGCACCACCAAGTCAGCTGAGACTTTCTGCAGAAAGACTGCTGTTACAGTTATGTGCAGAAAAGTCAGTTCGTTTATACACTTCTTCAATACCAGCAAAAACAACGCCTCCCTTTTTTTCTCTCTCACCTGGACTGACTATAGTTGAAGAACGTTTTGGGACTTTCCATGAACATAATTCATTTGCGGCCATCAGGACACAGACAGCAGGCCTAGCTTGTTTTCCTTCAAATCATTAGTTATACACAGGGCTGGAAACTTTGGCTCACCGGCCAATGGGACTGCTAGATGAAAAAATCCACCGGCCAAGATAATAACTTTCCTTTTTATGTCACATAAACATTTGTTTCAGTACTTTTAATTGAGATAATTGAGATTGAGCTTGGGGTGGTGATGGAGCAGTGGATGAGACGCATACTTTGCTGTGAGAGACCCGGGTTCAAGTCCACTGTGAGACACCAATGTGTCCAAGACACCCCTCGTTGCCCCGCTTAATATTAATTGTAGGTTGTTTTCAGTTATTAAATCTTTGTGCAAGAAAAACCCTCTACATTGGTCTCTAATTTATTAATGCTAAGTACTAACAAAAAAATCACAACCTATGCCAAAACCACTCCAGGTACTCCAAGCACGACTTGACTGCTCCGACTCCACTCCCCTAACGCCCAACCCCTTCCATATCTACACCAATCAAAGCCAAGACACCTGAATTGAACATAAACAATGAACGCCCCTAATCAGCGTGTTACACGATTTTAGACCCCCGTGTACAGCGGGGACCAATTTAAGTGCGACATACATCAAAAAACAACGCTGATCCGCTCTTAGCTACCGTCAAACATATATTATATGGAGATACGTTTACCCGCCAATGTGGCAGGTAGCCTTCCAACATTTAGCTGCCAAACAAACAAAAAAAAAAACTGCATTTGGCGCTTGGTGGTGTTAATTTCCAGCCCTGGTTATACATGTGCTGATATGTATCTATCAAATGTATCAAAGTTGCATCTCTCTCTCTCTCTCTCTCTCTATCTATATATATTTATATATTATATAGATTATATAAAATTACATGCTCATTAAAGTGTTGAATTTGAGATAACTGTAAGTGGAAATTTCTAACGGCATTATTAATTAGCGAATAAAGCGAAATAAATTAGTTTTAATAAGGGTTATATGATGTGAAACCAGAATCAAATAAATACATGAAACAGGTCTTTAAATGCCAATTTAAGTGAAAAAGAGCATGTGATCTGGAATAAACGCTAGGCATTACTAACTGGTGACATGACGTTGTAGCTAAATACAGGTGCATCTCAAAAAATTAGAATATTGATTAAAAGGTCAAATGCACTGAACAAGACAGAGGTTAAATGCTCAGGAAAGCTTTGGGTCAATTAGCTGATTAGGGCTCTTCTAGGGTCGACGTTTCTGTTATCCTTCTCTATCTTAATGCTTCTTTTCTTAGCGCGCTGTAAGGTCACCTGACGACAAGGTGGTTTCCAGCATCCAACCTCTGGTCCGCTCACACTGGAGAGGTCACCCCCAGGTGTTATCCTGGACAGCCCTACCCTCCCTCAGTGTGGGGAGGATGGAGAAATACAGACTGTATGAACCTGCTGTTCAAAATAATATCAGTGTGACGTGTGGCCCTGATTTTCTAATTGTGTCGCAGAGTGACAGAAGTGACGAGTCAGGAGAGGGAACAAAGGCCTATCAGAGAGAGGCTGGAGTTTGTCAATCTTATGGACATGTTTACTTATTTAGTCCACATGGATACTAGAGAAGAAGTCAGTGACGTGGTCCTCATAGAAAATACTGTGTCATATTTGTAACAGGACCCTGAAGCTGTTTTACCTGAAGGACATCCACACTGTGACCAGGTCCTGCTGTGCTAACTGATATATGTTTTACAAACAGTCAGATCTCTGTACAGCACACACTTGAATAAATTAACAAAATTAAATATTCACCAAAACCCCTCTGGCAGGACTTGAACCTACATATGAAGATAAAAAGAGACACTGAGGAAATTGACTTGGAAATCCAGAAACTAGAAAGAGAAGTGATCGTTTCAACACACACTGTGAGCAAGACTGTAAGTCTTAATCGTTAATTCTGTCCCCAGCTGCCAGCGGAGGTGTCAGGGTGCGGTTTGGTGAGCAGGTTGTAGGCAGGTTGGTGGACCCAAACGCAGGACACGAAGGCTGACTGGTGCAGTTCAGTGGTTTATTAGAGGCAACAAAAGGCGAGCTCACTTACAGAGTGGCTGATCAACAGAGTCCAAGACAAAGTTATCCAACAGAAATCCCAAAACCCAAAGCAGGGTGACAAGACTGAGCAGACAAAACAGGACATCACACACAGGGACACTGTAAGAGGCGGTAACAGGAGGTAGCACAAGGTAATGATCCAACAAGGACAAGGCAGAAACACCAGGTATATATTCACAGGGACTAACGAGCAGGGCGGGAGCAACACAGGTGAAAGACATGAGACTTACGAGGCAGGCAGAGAGACAGCAGGGAAGACAGAGAGAAGCAGGCAGGCAGAGACAGCAAAGGGGAACAAAGAGGCAGGCAGACAGAGTGATAACTGGGGGAAACAGACGGAACACTTGACAGGCAAACATGGGGCCAAGTAACCCACACAGACAGAACACAGACCAGAATAAAACACTAAGACACAAAACTAGGAGCTAAGACACAGGGCTGAGATGCAGGAAACAATCTATAACACATGACAGACCGGTACAAAGAGAGCTGAACAGAACCAGTAAATGAACAAGGGAATACACAGAGCTAAACAGAGAACACAAGACCAGGAGTAAACACTAAAGACATGAACTAAAGTACAGGACTAAGAACGAAGACATTGAACCAAAACCGACTAAATAGCAGATACAAAACCAAACCCGAAAACACAGCACTCAGGACAGGATCGTGACAAGAGGAGTGATCCTATCAAGATAAAAGGTCAAAAAACATTGTGGTGTCCTCTCCCTGTTGTTCCAAAAATCTACAGTACACTATGTACTCAATTTGGGAGGATTTAACAATTTATGAAACTTTGTGCCACCTACGCCAAATGAAATCCATACACATGGAAAAGTAATACAATATGAATCCTTTATTGTTAAATAATTAATCCACTTAAATTGATGTTGACATTTATGTTACCAGGAAATGTTGCAGCGTTGTCCCAGTCCATCTCCAGGGCCACTCTAGGAAGACAGAGAATTCACCTGAGAACACAAAATGGAGCCTAATTGTTTTTGTAATCTGTAATTCATGTTACAATTTGGTAGTATTCTTCTCAATTAATCGATCAGTCTTCATTTGTATTTGTCATACAATGTCATACATATAACACAAAGTGCTTTGCATTTAAAAATGTAATGTTTCTGTAATGTGGATGTTCTTCTGTGGCCGGGGAAGGTGTCATTTACACTGGGGACGCTGGGGACATGTCCCCACCACAATGTGAAATCTGATTTTGTCTCCATCACTTTTTGAAAGCAACTGTTAAAAATGTTCTGAAAAACAGCTTGCACCAAGAAATGTTCACTAATAAATGAAAATGCTTTGAGAAAGGTTTCTTTGCACAATAAGAAAACATGCAAAGCAATTTAAATATAGAGAAAACAAATGTGCATTGTCCAAAAAAGTAACAGGCTGTTATATTTTTCTATCAATGAATTGTGTCACCTGCCAGCTGAAGTTTTTTGTTTCTCTTTTTATAAATAAAGACATTTCCACCCTAAATTGAAGCAGCAATGTCTCCAGAATGCAGGAAATGAAGTGTTTAATGCTCAAAATCTTATTGGGGGAGGATCCTCCAATAAGATTTTAGCATTTAATATTTCTTAAAAATATTGTTAAAAATCTTCTCATCTTGTTTTTGAGCATCGTCAGGTCTCGTGACACAAGTGTATCATCGTGCCCCTAATCTGAGCCCTTTTGTCCCCACCTTTCAACACAAAGTGACGCCTTTGGCCAATTCTATATTTATAATGAAGCAGTAAATACTGGCTTACTCAACTGAAATTGATAAAATATGCAGCCTACCTACTGCCAGTATGAAAAACTGACTGAATATATGAGGCCCCAGGATTAACCAAGCCTGGCTGTTAGCCTGGTCTGGAGCAGGCCAACATGGTTTTGTGAAACAGCCCTCTGGACTGTATTTTTTCTTGAAGTGGGCGTGATTGTTGGACTTGTGTTATGCAAAAAATAATAATAATAAAACGTAGCTGGATTAGCTGTTAGCAGTGTAGCCATGGATGTACTTCCACTGGATAACTGTGATACTGAGGAAAACATACTGTATATCTACAGGTCTGTGTACAAAAAGTATTTGTAGTATTTCTTAGTTTTATGCGTATTTGTCACACTTTAATGTTTTAATAATATTAGACAAACATAACCAAATACAAGATCCAGTTTTTAAAACCTGCTGAAACAAGACATCACTAAAATATAACTTTTAGTCTACTGACAAAGTTAAGAAGGCTAAAATATCTCAAAAGCAGACTGAAAATCACAATATATGATTATAATTAATATATGTTTATAGTTATTTATAGATATAGAATAATAATGATCATGACTTCTCAGATTTGACCAGCTGATGTCCAGCTGATCTCTGATGAAGGCGCCCAGTCACCTGCTGAATAGTTCGCTGCCCAAACTGTCAAATAAGTTCCACAGGCTGTAAGTGCCCCCTTCAGGTGGTTCTGTTCCTTCTCTCTGGCTTGGGCGCTTGTTGGTATGTTTTCCGCTAGGGATCATGAGAACACTGCACCACAGAGCGGAAAACATACCAACAAGCGCCCAAGCCAGAGAGAAGGAACAGAACCACCTGAAGGGGGCACTTACAGCCTGTGGATACCCTAAATGGACCTTTGTGAAAACAGCCACAAGATCCAAGAAGAACAAAACTACAGGGGAGGAAAAGAAGGTCAAACGCAACAACATTGTGATTCCATACGTGTCTGGAGTATCAGAGAAACTCAGGAGGATTAAACCCAAGAACACACTAAGACAGATGCTGGTCCACCCCAAAGACCGCACACCCAAACACAAGAAAAGCAATCTAGTGTATGCGGTCCAATGCAGTGAGGAATGCACAGACCTGTATATTGGGGAGACTAAACAACCACTACACAAACGCATGGCTCAACAAATAAAACCTGGATTAAAGTATTTCTAACATCTTATTTATTTCTTGCTAGAAAAACGTGCTATGCTTAAGTGGTGGGGTGGTGATGGGGTGACCCATCCACCAATGTGTCCCTGAGCAAGACACTTAACCCCTCGTTGCTCCAGAGGCGTGCGACCTCTGACATATAAAGCAATTGTAAGTCGCTTTAGCGTCAGCTAAATGTAATGTAAGTATTTTAAACTTCTGCAAGCCTGTCTAAACAAAGAAGCATTTAATAATCTCAGTGAACTTATGAAACATAGAGAGAGGCTGGAAACGCCTACGGGAGGGAGACATGGCGTAATGTAAGTGACAGCTCCTGTCTACATCCGTGTGATCATGTGACCTAGATAAAGAGTCAGCTACCTTGTCTGACATGGAAAACAATGGGTGTAACCAAATGTTTAAAAACAGTGTCGAGCCCTTCTCGTTAGTTTATTCTGTATTCATTGTAGTGCATGTATTGACTCCTTGCAAATAAAAGATCACTGATTGTGACTCCAGTGACTCTGTCGTTCTTTGGTAAAGATTCTTCTAACAGTTCATAATGTTAAATTCAGATAAAACTGAAGTTATTGTACTGGGGCCCAAACACGTCCGAGACGCATTATCTAAAATATAGTTACTCTGGATCAGAATCAGAATCAGAATCCGTTTTATTCGCCAGGTGTGTGTACACATTTGAGGAATTTGACTTTGGATTGTACTTTGCTCACGATGTGCCTACTCATACAATGATAATACAATAACACAATAATAAAGTCAGACACAGGCTACAGTATGGAGAACACAAATATACACACTATAAACTGAAACAAAAATAATAGAGAGATATTGACAAATATGTGCAGTGAGCACAGTGCAAAGGATGCAAGAGTAAAATTATTAATATCATTATTATGTACATGTCGTAGGTGGATGTGATATGCAGGTACACTTACATGCATACATGTACACAGTGTGATGGAGCATAGTGCAAAGATACTGATATAAATAAGTAAGTATTTTGTGCAAGTGTTATGATGTTGAGGTAGGTGGTTGCACAGGAATCGTTCCTCACACTGTGAGTCAGAGTGAGCTGTTCATTAAAGTGATGGCTTGTGGGAAGAAACTGTTCCTGAGTCTGTTGGTTTGGGAGTAAAGTGCTCTATAGCGCCTACCAGAGGTGAGAAATTGGAACAGGTTGTGTCCGCGGTGAGATGGATCTGCAGTAATGTTTCCTGCCCATTTCCTGACTCTGGAAATGTATAAGTTCTGAATGGAGGGCAGGTTGGCACCGATCTTTTCTGCAGTCCTGACTGTCCGTTGTAGTCTGCTCCTGTCCTTTTTGGTGGCAGATCCAAACCAGACAGTGATAGAGGTGCAGAGGACAGACTAGATGATGGCTGTGTAGAAGTGGATCAGCAGCTCCTTAGGCAGGTTGAGCTTCCTGAGCTGGTGCTGGAAGTACATCCTCTGCTGGGCCTTCTTGATGATGGTGTCAGTGTTGGGCTCCCACTTCAGGTCCTGGTATGTAGTGGATCTCAGAAACCTAAAGGATTCCACAGCAGACACAGGGCTGTTGAGTATGGTGATGGGGGCAGAATGGCGGGGCTCCTCCTGAAGTCCACGATCATCTCCTTAGTTTTGAGCGTGTTAAGCTCCAGGTTGTTCTGATCGCACCAGAGAGCCAGCTGATCAACCTCCCGTCTGTAGGCCGATGACCGTTGTGTCGTCAGCGAATTTCAAGAGTTTGACAGATGGGTCTCCTGAGGTGCAGTCGTTGGTGTAGAGGGAGAAGAGCAGTGGGAGAGCACACACCCCTGGGGGGCGCCAGTGCTGATAGTCCGGAGACTGGATGTGATGTTTCCCAGCCTCACCTGCTGACTCATGTCAGTCAGGAAGTCTGTGATCCACTGGCAGGTGGAGGCTGGCACAGTGAGCTGGGTGAGTTTGGTGCTGAGGATGTCCGGATGATGGTGTTGAACGCCGAACTGAAGTCCACAAACAGGATCCTAGCATATGTCCCTGGAGAGTTGAGGTGTTGCAGGATGTAATGCAGTCCCAAGTTGACTGCATCATCCACTGACATGTTAGCCCTGTAGGCAAACTGCAGGGGGTCCAGCAAGGGGCCTGTAATGTCCTTCAGGTGGGCCAACACTAGTCTTTCACTGTACTCATTTAATCCAGAGATAAAGGGTTTTTTGGGGACTGGGATGATTGTGGAGCGTTTGAAGCAGGAGGGAACTTCACACAGCTCCCAGGGGTCAGCTGGTCTGTACAGATATTCAGGCAAGATGGTGAAACACCGCCAGGGCCAGGAGCCTTCCTGATATTCTGCCTTTGAAAGAGGTGGCTCACATCCTCTTCACAGATCATGAGTGCAGGTGAGGGGTCAGAGGGGGGGGGGTGAGAGCGTGGCAGTGGGGGAAGGTGACTGTTTGAAGATGATGTTGGGGCGGGGGAGAGGTGTGACTGGGCTTTTCAAACCTACAGTAAAATCCATTCAGCTTGTCTGCCAGTTGTTGAGTACCAGCAGTGTTGGGGGATGGTCTCCTGCAGGCTTCTCCACACGGACACAGGGTCGCTGGCCGTGAAGCTGTTTTCTAGCTTTCCAGCTTGGCTCTTTAGTCAGAGTGTTCCTGGCCTGGATTTACAGGACCTTATTCCCACTTCTGAAGGTCTCCTCTTTGGTCTGACGAAGCTGCGTGAGTTTTGCTGTGGGCCAGGGTTTTTGTGTTGTATGTTCAAAATCGCACTAGAGTAAAAGCAGTAATACTACATTGTAATACTTCATTATAAGTAAAAGTACCACATTCGAAATCTTACTGCTGTGTAATATATTAGTAAATGAAGAAATGCTACAATGTATTCTCTATTTCAAGTAAAAATACCACAGTGCAATGGCTTACTTACAGCTACTACAATGTAATACTCAATCACAAGACAAGAGGTAATTCTACAGTATGTAATACTCCATGACATGAATATACTGCATGAGTATAAGAAGAAATACTAAATTCAATTGAAAATACATATAAATTTTTGTAGCATAAAATAATTATTATGAAATACAATAGAACTATCATTTAGTGTAATAGAAATAAAAAGTATAATAGAATTAGTATTAATTAGCAGCCAACACAATATCCACACAGAAATACAGTAAAGACAGTAAAGGTAGTAGTGGTACAGACTGAAAATAAATAATGGTACTGTTAATTATAGTAATGTTAATAAACTTAATAATAATAATAATAATAATAATAATAATAATAATAATAATAGACCTATCAATAATAATTGTAAAAATGGGTGTCGAGCAGGAACTTTGTAGCAGCAGAATTGGTATGTAGTGTAAGACAAGTAGTAAGTAGGATAATTAAAGTAGTATGTAGTGTAATGTAATTAGCATGTAATATAATTAGCACGTAGCAAAATAGAATTAATATGTAGTAAGATAGAAGTAGTATATAGTATTATAGAAATAGTATGTAGTATAATATGGTAAGTATAATTAGTGTAATGGAAGAAGTAAGTACTAAAATAGATCTTAGTAATATCGTAATATGCAGTAAAAGATTAGTATGTGGTATAATATAACTAGTTTGTAGTACAATATATATATATGTAGTATAACAGAATTGGTATGTAGTATAATATAACTAAAATGTCGTAAAAGATAATTAGCATATATTATAATTAGTATGTGGTATAACAGAATAAGTATGTAGTATAATATAATTAGAATGTAGTCTAATAGAATGAGTATGTAGTATGATAGAAGTAATATGTAGTATAAGATAGTTAGTATACAGCATAATATAATTAGTATGTAGTGTATTTGGAGTACTGCTGCTCTCTAGTGGCTACAACAACACACTGCTTTGCTTTTACTTTTACTACTGCTGCTTCTGCTGCTGCTGCTTCAGCTCCTGTTACCAAGCCCTTCCTGAAATACCTCAACAAAGGTTAGATGGATTGTGATGAAATGTGTTTCTGTTTCCGGCTCTGACAAAGTAGCCTCTAGTCATGTTTGTATGAGGACTTGTTGGCTCTCATCAACACCAAGTGTAAACTGTAAAGTTCACCTTTGATGGCTAAAATCCCATAAATAAAGTCCATGGACGTGACCTCCAGGTGGGTCGTCATTGTTGGTCTCTGGGCTCAGTTCAACTCCGTGTGGGTGGAGGGCTCAGTGGAAAAAAAGGCTTCCAGATAACAAGAAAAAGTTGATGAGTGTGTACAGCTGCAGAGATGAATCTGCTCTCAGTGGTTATTAGGACTCATAAAAAAACTGTTGACAGCCAATCATCACTTCTTTCCCTGCAGTAGACGGGCTGTGTGGGTTTCTGCTGTGCAGCCTCCTCACCGCTAGCTGCACATTTTCACATAAATAACACAATGACAGTTACAACCTTCAACTCATGTTAAATAATCATTCCAGGAAGTTCAGTTTGATTTCAGCGCTCAGTACTCACTGTCTCAGCTTTGATCTGTGTTATTAATCTGTGAGAGTAACAGCTCATGTTCAACCACCTGCAGTCTGCTCTAATCCCACTTTATTACCTCACACTGATTCTAACAGGCAATCAGTCAGCAAAGTGTTCATATGGAAATAATAACTAAACAACGTTTCAAAACGGCAGCAGGCAAAATAAAAACTTAAGCAGCATTTTATTGGTTTAGAAGAAATAAACACAGCCATCATGTTGCCAGCATTCAGACTTCAGCCCAACTGTGGGATCATTTTATAGCAGTTGTAGTTTAACAACAGCTCTGCTGTTTGTTTATGTGTGTGAACAACAGTGTCATCAGCATAGAGTTTTACATTCACACTGACACAATTATAAAAGGGAGTCAGCACTGAACCTGGTGGCACACCCAGACCTGCTGACTTGTATAGAACAGCCTTATACACATGTTTATGTTTGCTCATCCTTGTTTAGCTTTGTTGTCCTTGTTTCGCTGTGTGCTTATATTCATATCTTCCTTTACATTTGTACTATGCGCACTGTGAAAGTATATTAAGAGCTACTAACAACCAGAGTCAAATATTCAGTTTATTAAGAAAGTTACACTGAAAGAATTTGACAAACCTGCCACACTCTGCATAATGTATTAAAAAGAGACACAAGAACAGAAAGATAGCGTAAACAATAAAATACCTAGCAGACAGCTAATGATTCAGCTTAAGTTTCTGATATTATACAAGTCAAAATTAAAAGTCAAATAATAATAATAATAATAGTTTGGAAATAAACTAGAGTGTCAAATTAACACCAAAGAATTTACACTCAGTAACAGCAAATATATGTGTATATATGTTTTTATATTTTAAGGATGACTGTATCTAACCTGTGCACATCGTAACTTACATTTCTGACTTCTGATCAAAGTGATCAGTGAGATGAAAAAAAGTGAGCAGAAAACAGTCAGTCAGCATGTGTGCAGCTGGTGGACGGTCCCTTGTTTCTGAGGATCCTCAGCAGAGAGAGTCCACAGCCGTACACCAGACTCTTCACTATCAGCACTGTGTACAGCACACAGAGCAGTTTCACCTGGTTCAAAAAACAGATCGCTGGAACCTCTGAAACAGAAAAGGAGAAAGAAATGTCAGTCCTCTGCTCCTCTGCTCTCTTTGTCAGAGTCTCCACATGAAGCTGATTCTCTGCTGAACACAGTCACCAAGCCTTCATTACCTTGTTCTGTTTGGGCCTCCACTACCCCCCCCTCGTGCTGGACGTAGCAGCGGTATTTATACGTATAGAGAGCGTCCCGATCAATCACTCTGATAGCGGCGGTGCGTCCCGACTCTCTGAGCTCCAGCTGCTCCTCCTCAGCAGGTGCCAGCTCCTCCGTCAGACTGTTCTCCTTTCGTCTTTTCCAGGAGAAGCGGACCAGAGGAGGAAACATGTTTGAGGCCACACACAGCAGGGAGCTCTTCCCCTCATGGTGGGCTCTGGATGCTACTGGGTACACGCTCACCACGGGCTTCACTACCGGGTCATCTGAAGTTTGACAGCAGCAACAAGCAGCACAGACACACATTCACACAGTCAACAGCAGCTTCCAGCACTGCATTCAGTCTGATCCTGGAAACTACATGGACTCTGATCACTGAGCTCCTCATCAATACAGCACACAGTTCACTACATGGACTGGATTCACCTTCATATTACACATGTCATGTATAATAATAATAATATTAATATGTTATATGAGGAAAGAAAAGAATTTTACTTATTTAGCAGTTCTACATATGCTGGATTCTTATAATATAATTATGAAATATCTCCTTTAAAAACTTAATGTTTTATATATTAGGGTTAATAAACATATTTTAATAAAGGTATTTTTTACGTTCACATTAAATTAGTTATAGTTTTACATTTACTTAGACATTATATATCATATACTTTATTTTAACAACAAAAAAATCTAATTGTTGCATCAGTAATTTCATAAAGTTTTAAAATTTGAAAAATTCTATATAAAACACAATTTACATATATGTTCAGATACATGATAAAAATCTGACAACAATACTGTAATCTAAGTACATTTTAATGTAACATAATATCAAACATTACATAAGAATCAAAACTACTGTTTACAAAAATACATATTACACCAAATTACATATTTACTTTACATAAAATAATTTCAAGTCAAGTCACGTACATTATTTATAATTTCTGAACTTGAACCACTCAACAACTAATCAATACATCAATAATGTCTTTGTTAAATATGTTAAATGTGAATAAAGACAGCTTTATAATATTAAATAAGATTCACTATTGACTGATTACTTTTTAATATAATGTAATAATGTGATGTTAAAATTATAAAATTAATCATTTTTACTACCATATACTTTTGAAAACATGTTTTATAATTTAAATTATAAAGCATCACAAACTATTTGTATTTATATTAAAAGTATAAAATGCAAATATATTTGTGTGAGCGACTTTGTATCACTCTATTTCACATATATAAATACATAAATTATAGTTATTGCAATATTATCAGTATCTGACTGTCGTGATGTAAATTTTATTATTTAAAATGAATAAATTATCCTGTACAACATATTTATAGTAAAATGTCGTAACAATAGACTGCGCTGACTCACTGAGAGGATCAAATACTGTATATTTACAACTTTGTCAATATCTTACTTTTTCCATATGAATCAGTTTTGCTGGTGCAGAAATAAAGAATAACTTCAGTTGTGCAGTGAGATTCAAACATCTTTTCAGCAATTATGAACCTTTTTATGTAACAATAGCTGCACGGCTGCAAGAACTCTACTAATTATGAACGAACTAATATTTGAAGCCTGAAACAGCAGAAACTCATTAAAAACACATTTTAACTTGTTCAATAAAACAACTGAAGGAAAATAAATGTTTATTCTTACCTGTTACATACAGTTTAGTTCCAGAGCCACAGATACCGTAGGGTTTGTTTGCTTCCACAGTGAAACAGAGTAATACAAAAACCTGTCAGCTGCTGAATGTGTCAGCTGAGGTGAACGAGTCCAGATGATGAACCAGGATCATATTTCAGCTGCATGATGTGTTTCTCTAATGTCCATATCAACATGACTGTCTCTTCTTTTATTGTCTTTTTAGACACACTAGCAGTGTTGCTCTGTGCATGCTGATGTCTGCTGGTCCAGATGGACTGGACCTGGACCAAAGGATGGATGGATTGACATTGTTGTTCAGACATTCTTGGTCCCCAGAGGATTCACTTCATTAATTCACTTGATTCTGACTCTTCAGAAGAAGATGCAGATGTCCAGGCCCAGACTTCCTCTTCTGTGCTCTTGTCATTGTTTACAGTCCGATAAGCAATCTGAGAGCCCATCAGCTGTCATCTGATATAAAAGCTAATCTGAAGTTAAATATTCATCAGATGATAGCCGATGGTTTCTGCCTTATTTGCTCTCCACACGGACTGTTGACCTGCATGCAACCAAAACCAGCTCAGATTTGATTGGTCAATACTATTCGGACTACAAACAGAAACCACAACACATTCATATGCAGATATCTGTTTACAGAGATTATTTCTGATCTGTATCAAGACTTTAAGGATAGACGGTGCTGTATGCTGTACAGATTGTAAAGCCTTTGTTAGCCGGTGTTAGCATCAAATGCCAACACCAAATCTGAAGGAGAACATCTGGTGGTCCCTTTTATGTTTCTTTCTTCCCCCCAGTGCCTGTAGGTTTCTCTATTAGGTCTTCTTTCACCTACAACTGATCTATCTGATGTTTAGACTCCAATGCTTCGTCATATTGGAATCTCCCACTATCCATGAGTGGTTCTCTGATCTGTGGAGCCAGTGAGTTCTTGTAAATATTCTTGTAAGATTCCCAGAGAACACTGATATCTGCCAGCCTGACGCCTGAGCTACTGTCTCTAACTAATCAGTCTAAGTACATGTGAGAAACACCTAAAGCTAGAATGTCAGAAAACACTTATGGGGTCAGCTAAATTACTCTAAGCTAGAGCTGTCTTACTTTTCCCTGTCACATCAACAAAGCCCCTTAAGAAATATTCTCCACACGTGGCTATGCATAGGCTACAGCGTACCTAAGGAGGAGATTCGACAAAAAACTATACACTGAGCTTTGTGAGGGAAATGAGGAACAGGTGAGCAGGTGGGCGGGGAGGTCAGGTGATGGGAATGGTGGGAAAGATGTTAGCTCAGTGCGGGGGAGAGTGGCTGGATGTGGGAGTCAGGTGACTGAGACAGATGGAAACATCTGAGGACACCTGGTGGACAGGTGGAGAAATGGGAATGAGAGGTGGGAATGTGTCTGAAAGGAAGGACAGAGAGGCAGAATGGAGAAACACAACTGAGTCAGACACTGTGACCCCCCTCCAGTTAATCTGTTCATCTTTGTGTTATTAAGATATTAAGATACACTTTGGTGTGGGTTTGAGTAAGAAGCACTCGTGTTTTGCTCTGAAGTGTTGGCTGTAATTTTTGCCAGCTTGCTGTGTACCGAGCATTTATTCTGTGGAAATAGTGCAGGATAAAACTTTAGCTCTATTTAGTTTTACCCTTATATTAATATAGATTTATTTTTATGTTCATAATATTTTTATTTAACTTCACAGACATCTTAATATTAAAAACATTTGTATTGTTTTTAGATAATTTTTTTGCACTGAATGTTTTTTGGTATAAAGTTGACTTTGCACTACCTCGTTCCCCTTCGAGGGAACTCGAACTGCGTCGGTGACGACACTATGGGAACGCCTCTGGGCGTGGCAGGGCTGAAACCATGAGTGAAACTACTCTGATCCTATCGGCGTTGCTAGAACGGTAGCGTGTGACGGCGTAACTGGAGGCGTATATAAGCACGCATTAGCTTTATTCTATTCGGCAACCACGAGAGGAAATTTCTTACCTGGAAGGAAGTCTGGCAGAGGAGATGGCTGGTGAGCAGTTCAGGCAGTGTGTTTCCCATGCCCGCGTCAACATCACGGCTGGGGACACTCGTGCCCTGTGTGCGTCTTGTCTGGGGATGCCGCACGCCCAGGCAGCTCTCGAGGGGGCCGCTTGCGGCCATTGCGAGGCCCTGCCCCTGAGGGCGCTGAGGTCCCGTGCGGCTCTTTTCTCTGAAGACGGCCGGATGCGCTCTCCCCGTGGCTCGGGCCCGGCGGTCGCTGAGTCGGCGCGGCGGCTTCGGTCATGGGGCTCCCAGCGTGACGTCTCCGAGTGCATCGGGACTGCCGAGGCTTTTTCCCGTTCCTCGTCTGCTCGTCTGACAGAGAAGCTACAAAAAGAAATTTAACTCAGTGACACTGACGTTCCTTTTGGTGAAGCTGAAGTTGTTGGTGGGTAAAAAAACAAACTTTGATGCGATGCTTGTGCACCGGAGGAAAGGGGTCACCAGAGCTCCACCGCCTTCACAACCAATCTGCAGAAAGGGGCCTCCCTCCTGATCAGTGACGATGATGAAGGGGGACATGCCGACGCCCTGGATGACCCAGGTGTGATGATTAGGTGTAATTCCACATTGTACCAAACGGTGTCAGTAGTGGTTTGTGGGAACAAGGGATTGATGTTTTAGGTACAGGGAGGCAGCAGAGGAAGTTGTTGTTGACTGGCTAGCACGAGGAATAAAGAAACCCATAGAGTTTGCACAAGAGTGGTCACAGTTTATTTTCATGAAGAATAATGAACAAAACATGGTACCAGGAGTAAAACCAGAACGAGGTGCACTGTGAACAGCGACATGGATTCGTTAAAGCCACCGGAGACTTTGAAATTAACGGGGAATGTCGACAGCAATTGGCACACCTTCAAGCAGCAATTTCAGCTGTAAATCATGGGTCTAGAGACGAAGTCTGATGCAAGGAAGGTAGCGTTACTGCTAACAATAGCAGGCCCTCAAGCCATAGAAGTGTGTAATACCTTCGTATACGACAGTGAAGATGACAAAGACAAACTTGATAAAGTGCTCAAAGCAGCAGCGTGAACCCTTTGATAGCTTTCTGACCGACTTGAAGCTCAAAGCACAGTCATGCAACTTTGCTACACTGAAGGACTCCATGCTCCGAGACCAGGTCGTGTTTGGTGTGGAGGAAAGGCTACTGCGGGAAACGGAGCTGACGCTGGAAGGGGCCCTCAAGATCTGCCAGGCAAGTGAGCTCTCGCAAATGTGAGGACATTCAGCGAGTTAGCGGCGAGCGCAGTGAGTGTGGGTGATGGCGCCGCTGTAAGCGTTGTCTCAAGTGAGGGACGGAGACGCCTTGCGCAGCAGACAGACGATCGAACATTCAAACCCAAACAGTGGCCTGCCTTTGGTAAGCTATGCTCTAATTGCCAGGGCAAGAACCACTTTGCCAAGCAGGTCTTCTCGAAAAGAAACGAGGGGAAGACAGTAAACTCTGTAAGCATGATGGAGGATTCTGATCTGTGTGACACATTTATTGTTGGTCAACTGTGAAAATGAACCAAAAAACAAACTAAATGCTGTCAGAGAGGATAAATGGAGAGCACCACTGCAGATAAATGGGACTGCATCGCTTAAGGATTGTGTATTCAAAGAGCCTTGGTGAACCTTTCTAGCCGTAAAGGTGTCACTGAAGACATTCAACAGGACAGGAAAAGGGGCTATCTGACCCCTTCTCCCTCCCGCAGGTCACCTCCGGCCTCATCCTGACTCTTTTCTCTCCACAGAACGGCTGAGCCATAAACCAGCATTTCGTTCTCTGATCGCCGATGTGATGAGCCAGGAGTGCAAAGAAAAGAGACCATAACAACCCCTGTTTCTCGAACCAAGCAAGGTTCCATTATTACTGTGTTTGTTCTGTTTAAATAATAACCTTGCTAAGTGAGCAGCGGCGTTTGCCTCTGAGTTTAGTAAGTAATGACCCTGTTGTTATCCTTTAGTGATGTTTGAAGACTAGCAGACCCATAAGAAAGTAATCTTGAACTAGTTTTCTAACCTCTTTCTGTTTTGTCTTAATTCATCCCTGTTACTCCCCAGTAATCACTGTCTGTTCAGTTCTACTAAAATATCCATTGATACGCTCGTGTGTATCACCAGCCTCTCAGTTAAAGTGGAATGTCTACTCTTTTCTCGTGTGACCCGAGCGCCACCAAGGGGACAGGAAAGGTATAACACGCAAGTGTTTAAAACTCGGCTTACACTGACAGGATCGCTAAGTAGGCCTACCTACCACCATGTAACTGCATAAACGAAATTTTGCTGCCACGCTTACATCTAGATTGTCTCTTGAGTTAAAACCAGTAACCAGCAAGTTTACTGAGGACAGGTAATTAAGCTTTGTTACGTGTTATATAACCATTATAACCTTTTTCCATAGTGTTTAGCCTTGTTTTAATTGTCTTTATCAGAATGTTTAGAACTAAGTATTTTTCCAAGATTTTGTGGAGAGAGAGATTAAAGGGAAATACGCGCAACGTATCCCAAAAGAAAGTTAACACCTTTGGGGTGACTTCCCCTGAGACCCACTCCCAAATTGACGTCACCACTACCTAATGAAGTCTTTTTTTTTTTTATTTTATTTTTTTTTAAACCTGTCCTGCCCAGCAGCCTGGTATAGAGTATAATGACCTGGATACCATATTGTGCCAGACAGATTTTACTTTAACAAGAGAGTATTAAAATACTCCTTTGTCTGTTTTATTATTTATTTAATTATGTATTGATTTGTCACCGGGCCGGACAGGGGGGCAGACACGGGGATGGGGGGGCACAAACAGACAGCACAGAGAAAGGACAACACCTGCAAGAGAAGGGGGAAAGGGGGATGGAGGGTGGGGACAACAGGGAAAAGCTGTGGGAAACACCAATTGCAGAAAGCAACGAAACCTGCAAGAGAACAGAGAGGGGGGCTTGGGGAGGAGAAAAACAACAACAAAAAACACAAACAAAAAAAACAATAAAAATAATAATATAATAATAGTAAAAGAAAACCAGCCGAACAGCAGCAATAAACAGCTGATATTAATGACATATTAAGACAACTAAGAGAACAATGAAAACAAGAAACAGTCACACACACTAAATAAGCAACACAACACAGCCACGAGAGCTGGAATAATAATTAATTTAAATAAGTAACTGAAAGAAAGGCATCAGGAATAATTCTACCAGGGACAACCTAAGTTTGTTTGTGTCTGTGTGGGTGAATGTGTCTGTATGTGTGTGTATGTACATGTGTGTGCGCATAAGCCTGTTAAAGAATGTAGTTGTTAGAGAGAGTGGGACGCCACGACTGTAACAGGCAGGCAAGAACCCCAGTAGCCAATAGGGGTGGAAGAAAGAAAAAGAATAAATCAAATCAAAAAAAAACAAAGACTCCCAGATGCACCGCGATGCAAACGCAGAAGACCCCGACCCAAATGCCAGTTGACAACGTAATGCCGACGGAACGCAAAAGAGGAAGAGCAGCGCCCGGACCGACCGCGGCGCAGACACAACATAGACCAGTGGCCTCCCCCATCCAGCACCCCACCGCCGCGCAGCAAACAACCACAATGCCCAAATGCCACGCATCATCAACACCAATGCACAAGTGACGAGCCCAACGCGCACACTGCGCGAGCACGGCGACACCCATGCCCAGCAGCCCCCCGCGAATCCCGCGTGCGAGGTCGGGCAAATGAGAGAGAGCAAACGGAACAACACGACAGCGAAAGCCAGCGGAGAGAGACACCAGCAGCAAGTCCCAGCCCGGCAGCAAACGCGCCGCACAGGTCACCGTGCACCCGCCAATAAAAGTCCACCGTCCCCCCAACCGCCGGAAAAAACTAAGGCCGCCGGCGCCAGCCGACATCCCCCATGCCCAGCGCGCCCCCCGGCCGCCATGCAACACCAGCCAAACCAGCAACGAGGCAAAATCAACTAGCTCAGCTGCATGCCACCAACAACCCACCCATCCATCAAGGGCCGAGAACTCCAGGCACAAACCCAGAACAAACCGGAGCACAGCCCTGCCCCGCACCCACACTGCACATCCCGAAAACTAACTATATACCTCAGTATCCAGAGGGGTCCAACAACTGGCCGACAGAGAAATGGGCAAGCACGGATCCGAGGCCAACGAAGCAAAACAGGAACGCAAACAGGTCCCTCCAAGCCAATGAGGAGATGCCTCCCCCGGACTCCAACGCACAAACTAAACGCCCAGCAGCCATCCAGAGACCCTGCCCAGGGAAAAAGTATAATACATCAAGATGCATCGATAATCGCCCCACAATCCCACCGCAGACCCCCACCCCCAGAAGCCAGGACACCCTGCGACCCCCCAAAGCGCAAAGGACCCCAGACCGCATGTCCAGGGGGAAGCTGTACCCCGCCCCAAGGAAGAACAGCAGAAAGCCGTGCCGGGAAGCTCGCTACCGCCAGGGAGCGATAACGCGGGAGAACCAGGCCAACGGTCCCCCAGCCCAGCCAGAGGCATCCCTCCCTACAGTGCAGCCAGTGACAGCAGCCCCCGAGGCCGATCTCATCCCCGGACAGGGGCCCAGCCCCCCCAGTCAAGCACCCCCAAGGAGGAGCACCAAAACCTACCCCGACAGCACCGGTCATGCGCCCCAGAGACTCCCGAATGCCCCCACCGTGAGAGAGCTGGCAGGGGGAAGCAGCGGGAGCCTCACCTCTGCCGAAGAGGGCCCAGGCGAGGAGAGGAGACAACGGGCCCCCAGGCCCAGGGACACACCACCCGCCCAGAAATGAGCAAAGGCCACAAGCCCGAGTCCGCAGAACCCTAGGCCAAGGGCGGGCCCCCACGCCAGGGGAGCCCCGACCCCCCCCAGCCCACCCCAGATCAGGCAAGGCCGCCACCAACCCCACAGCACCCCCAACGCCCGGGGCTCCAGGGGTAGGACACGAGGCCAATGAGAATCTCTCCCACTCCTTCAACCCCTCTGCCTGCCTCTGTAAATGTATTGTTTTGTGTTGGATGCATGTCATGGATTGTGAAGTGTTGTATGGTGGAGTGAAGATAAGGTGTGTGGTAACTAAGGTGCAACTAAAATTGGAGGGTAGTTGTGACACAGGCACCCCACAACTGTCAGGTAGTGGAGCCTCCCATCGTGCCCCTCCCACCCCCCAAGCCCTCTGTGTCTAATGTGTAATTAAAATTGAGGGGCAGGCAGTGAGGGAGGAAGAAGTGCGAGGCCGCAATAAAGCAGCCCCACCCCCCAAACGCCCTGCAGGCTGCCCGTCCCCCAGGATCCTAAGGGTGTATGTTGTGAGACATGACCAAAGGGGGAAAGGTGAAGGAGGTCATAGGGAGGCTAGAAGACCAGATTCCTGACTGGCCCCATCATTTATTCAGTCCCGTCCCCCACCCCCCTAAGCAGGAGGACGCCAGGTCCCTCCAGCCCAGGGCTTATAGCAAGAGCCCCTCTAGCACCGGTAGCACCCCAGAGTCAGTGACAACCCCGCCCATCCCCAGGACGGGCCCAGGGGGGCCCAGCCCCCCCAGCGCGCAGACCCGCCCCAGACCCAGAGGCTCCAAAGCCCCGTGCCCCAGACCCCCACACACTCCAGAGGCAGGTCAGTGCAGCCCCAACCCAAAGTCCAACAATCCCCCGTCCTCGCCGGGGCCCCTCCGGCAGCCCCACTGCTAACCCCTCACCTCACCGCTCCCCCACAATCAGCAGTACTCCGAGCACCACCAGCCCCCAAGGGAGCAGGTCCGGGGCAGCAAGGACCCCACCCAAGGACAGAACGGCCCAACAGCCCAGATCCGAAGGTCGGCCCACACCCAGGAGGCAATGCCACTCAGGCCAGGTCAGGCCAGAAGACCCCCACCCCCGCTCCCTTCCCTCCCTAGCAGCGAAGCATCCCACACACAAACCCCCACCGTCCCCAAAGAAAAGAGACAGCAATCACCCCGCGACAGCAGCAACAGCCCCTCGGCCCTAGGGAGTCAGCAGATGCAAATAGCCCCTAGGACTCAACACGACCACACTCCAGAGGGCCGCGACGCGACTGCAAGCAACCATCGACACACCCCAAAGCACAATCCCTCCATACACAGGATCCCGGCACAACCACCAAGCGGGGCACTAAAATCCAGAGGAGACACCCCCCAACCAGCTCAAAAAGGACCAGCCCGCACCCCCAACCCACCCCGTCAACCCCTTCTTCCCGGTCCCCCACCCCTCCAACAACCAGTCGCCAGACCCCTCAGAGAACCGAAATGCAATTATCAGGATGCACAGCATGCACACAGGACAGAGCCGCACACCAGCCCAGTCCCGGCCCGCACCCGATGCCCCCAACCCCCGACAAGCACGCAAGCCAATAATGACCTACAGATGAGCCAATCAACACTACCCCGCTACCAATCTAACTAGCGGCACACAACAGCCAAGTAATGCGCTGCGCAGGAGAGATGCCAGCCGGCGCAAACCGCCCCCATCCCCCCCGCAGCCAGAGAGACCACAGACCCCACCCACGGCTACACCGTGACCCACGCCGCACGTTCACCACCAGACCGAAACCCACCACAAGCATCCCCCCCCACCAACCTCCACCGCCATGCCCGCCGCCCGCCCCCTCCCCCCAACCCGGACCCACACACAGGACACACAGGGAGGCAGCCAAGCACCGAGCGCCACCACATCCGCACAGCGCGCGAGTCAAAATCACCACCCGCGCACCGATACCAACAACCTCGCGACACCTAAGCAGAGTGGCTACCCACCCCGCAGCAGCGGCACGCCGAATACAGGGCAAACACCGGTCCCCCCGTCAAGCCCGCGCCCTAGGCAACCCGAGCGCCGCACCACCGCCCCCCCCCCCGCCAACACCATGCCATCAACCAACATTTAAAATTAGAAAAAGTCCCCCACGCCCGCACCGCAATGCATCTAAGAATCAACCCACCCCCAGACACACCTACCAGCCGTACGGGACCCTGACCAGCAAGGCAGTACACACCCACCCCCATTAAGTGATAAAGTTGATCAAGGGGGACCAGAGAGATTGGAATTGTGTCAATTTGTTTTTTTTTACAGCAGACATTTTCTCCATGCTAATGTGATCTATAAGGTGATTCCGATATTGGGTGATACTTATATTCTTTTTGGCCTTCCAGTTCATGAGGATAGTTTTCTTGGCGATGCATAAGGCAGTGAGAAGCATGTATGATGTGTCAACCTCTATACTAATGTCACTTAGGTCCCCCAGCACGCAGAGTGATGGGGAAACTGGGACGGGGTAACTTAGCCATATCGATAGGTCTTCACATATCTTCTGCCAGAACTTTTGAACAGGTGTACATTGCCACATAGCATGCATGTAACTATCAGATATGTTACCTGAGCAGTTCCGGCAGATGTTTGACTGCATAAGACCCATTCTGAACATCCTTTGTCCAGTATAGTGTGTTCTATGGAGAGTTTTATACTGTATAAGTTGTAGATTGGGATTTGTAGTCATTCTAAAGGTATTTAAACATATCTGCATCCAAAAGTTTTGGTCTGGACTAATGGATAGATCTGTTTCCCATTTTAAGAATGGGAGAGAGATTGAACTATCTGTTTTTAACAGTAACATGTATACTTTTGATAACAGTTTTGGAGGCGAGAGTTTAAGAAAGTCTGTTATCATTGGAGGTAAATCTAAGTCCATTATTTTATCCTTAAATCTAGCCTGAATTATGGATTTAAACTGTTGAAATTCCAGAAATCTATTATGGCTAATTCCATATTGTGCCACTAGATCCTGGAATGGAATAAAGTTACTGCCTTGCATTACATGCTCTAGATGTCTTATCCCTTTGTCATACCACAGTGGGGAATTTAGTGTTTTCTTATTTTGCAGGATGTCAGGATTATTCCAGATTGGGGTAAATCTGCATGGGATAGGTGAAGACCCAGATATTTTGAGAAGTTCCCACCAAGCTGCCAAGGAAGTGCTTATGTTAATGCTTTTAAAGCAGGTATGACGTTTGATGCTGGAACTGATGAATGGCATATCGGAAATTTTAATTTCATTACAGAAGGTTTGTTCTATGTCCATCCATGAGTGGTCCAGGGGGCTCTGATTGATCCATTTTGAGATATATTGTAGTCTATTAGACAGGAAGTAATGATAAAAATTTGGCAGTTCTAAACCACCACAGTCTTTTGCTTTTTGCATAGTTTTTAGACTGATTCGTGGGGGTTTATTTTTCCACAAAAATTTTGAGATGTTTGAGTCCAGTGATTTAAACCAGACAGCAGAGGGTTTGGTGGGTAACATTGAAAACAGATAATTGATTTTAGGTAGGACCATCATTTTTATGGTGGAGACTCTTCCCATGAGTGATATAGGTAATGATGTCCACCGTACAAGGTCATCCTCTATAGATTTAAGTAAAGGCGTGTAGTTTAGCCATGTCAGTTCTGACAGCCTGGAGGAAATATTGACACCCAGATATTTAATATTCCCAGACTTTAGCGGTGTGGTAGATATACTCTGGAAATCACACTTTACAGGTAAAACTATGGATTTACTCCAGTTAATGGAGTAGTCTGAGATGGATGAGAATTTATCTATAAGTGTGATTGTCTCAGAAAGAGAAGTTTGTGAGTTTAGGAGGAAAAGTAATACATCATCTGCATAAAGGCTTATCTTATGGTGTATATTTTCTGTTTGAATTCCTTTAATATTATTATTTTGTCTGATCGCAGCTGCTAGTGGTTCTATAAAAATAGCAAATAGCGAGGGAGAGAGTGGGCAACCCTGCCTGGTACCCCTCTGGAGACTAAAGCATGGAGAAGTATGATCATTTGTTTTGACAGAAGCTCTTGGGGAACTGTATAAGATTTTAATCCAATCTATGAAAGAGTTTCCAAATCCAAATTTATATAAAGTAGCGAATAGAAATTTCCAATTTACTCTGTCAAATGCTTTCTCTGCATCTAAAGAAACAACTATAGTTTCCAGGTTATGAATAGTGGCATAGTCTATTACGTTAAGTAGCCTGCGTGTATTGTTGGTGGAGTGCCTACCCTTAATAAATCCTGTTTGGTCAGAGTGTATTATACCAGGAGTGACCTTCTCTAGCCTTCTTGCTAGGGTTTTGCAGATGATTTTAAGATCTGCGTTAATAAGTGATATTGGGCGATAACTGGACGGGAGTGTGGGGTCTTTGTCTGGTTTAAGGAGCAGGCTGATATTAGCAGAATTCATTGTTGGAGGCAACATGCAAGTACCCCTAATTTGCATAACCATCCTATAGAATGTGGGCGCAAGTATTTCCCAGAATTCCTTATAGAGTTCAGCGGGAAAACCATCTGGCCCAGGGGCTTTATTATTCGGCATATGTAAGAGAGCTTCCTGGAGTTCAGCCATTGAAACAGGTGAATCCAGAGCCCTGATCTGTTCATCATCTAACCTTGGCAAATCTATATTGTTCAGAAATGCATCGATGTTAGAGCTAGATGGGTCAATTTGTGATGTATATAAGTTTTTATAATAATCTCTGAATGCATTGTTGATTTCTTCTGGGTTATAAGTCAGATTCCCAGCTGAGTCCTTTAAGGAAGAAATAGTTATTTTTTCTTTATTCAATTTCAATTGGCTGGCTAAGAATCTGCCGGATCTATTGCCATGTTCAAAGTTCTCCAAGCGTAGTCTTTGCAACTGAAATTGGGTCTTTTTATTAATAATTTCATTTAATTCAAGTTTTGATTTTCTCAGATCATTCAGCATGTGTTCCTGTGGGGAGGCAGCAAGGGTAGTTTCTAATGTTTTTATTTTTTGTTCTAGCTGTAATTCACAAGATCTCTCTTTCTTTTTTTGTATGATGAATAGGAGATTATTTTACCTCTCATGACTGCTTTTGCTGCCTCCCAAAGAAGACATGGCGAGGTTCCTGGCAGGTCATTAGTTTCCATATATATTGCCCACTCCTTTTTGAAGTAATTTATAAAATCTAGGTCTTTAAGCAATGATGCGTTTGTGGTGTATAACATATGTGCATTTGACCATTACAGTTTAACATAATGCTCTGTAGCTGGGGACAGTGAACCCTTATGGGGACAGTGAACCCTCCTATAGAACTTGACCCCTGACTCAGAGCTGGACAGAGGCACAGTGAACCCTTAAGGGGAAGTAATGATTGATGGGTGTGCAAAGAGTGAACCCTACTATGAAATTTGACCTCTGACCCAGTGGTAGGGGGAGTAGAGGTTAGTGTGTATGAAGGGACTGTGCCCTTATATGGTATTTAGCAGAGACCTAAACATGTCCTATATAAGCTGTGTTCGATGTACAGAGAGACAGAGTGGCCATCGGGCTGGGTCACTCTCCAAGCTGCTGCAGAGCTTGTAATTGATGCTGAATTCTTTGATGTAATAAACTTTTATAATCAAGAACAGTGTCAAGCGGATTTCTTCTCAACACATCATCGCAGCATTATCGTTCGGACACCACACGTTAAATCTCCAACTTCTAGTTGGCTGTGTGACCCTTTTTTTAGTAAGAGTGATAGAAACCGGTGCATGATCACTGATAGTGATAGGGTGAATCTGAGTGTTGGAAATGTCTGTCATAATTGAGCTGCTAAGCAAAAAATAGTCAAGGCGAGAAAATGAGTGGTGGACTGGTGAAAAGAAGGTATATTCTCTAAGAGTGGGGTGGTGAGAACGCCAAACATCACAAAGACCAAAATCGCTCATGTATTGTTTAAGGATGTCTGTTGATTTCCAAATACGGTGACCACCTGCCGTACTGAGCCTGTCAACTGCTGGATTACATACCATGTTGAAGTCCCCTCCTAATATAAGAGCTGTGTCTGAGTGAGCAGAGAGTGAGTTGAAGAAAGCATGAAAAAAGGAGGGGTCGTCAACATTTGGGCCATAGATGTTAGCAATGCATAAAGGAGTATTTTGAATCGAAATGTTAACAATAATGAATCGACCCTCTGGATCAATAGTAGTGTTATTATGATTGAAGTGTGTTTTTCTATTTATCATAATGGTGACACCCCTTTGTTTTGAGTTATAACAGGCTGAGTACGAGTGAGGAAACTGTGGTGAGGTTAGTTTATCTGCTGTCTTGGGTAAATGAGTCTCCTGTAGTAGGACAATGTCTGCTTGCAGATTATTTAGATGGTTAAAAATTTGTAATCTCTTTTCCCTTGAACCAACTCCGCGTACATTCCAAGAGGTGATTATAAGTGAGGTCATCATTCAACTAAGGGATGTGGTGATGGCTAGTGTGTGCAGTGTGCGTGTTGTATCATTGTGTGTGTTGTATGCGCCTGTATGTGTGTGTCTATGTGTTCATGTTGTATGCGCCTGCGTGTGTGTGCTAGCGGTGTGCCCGACTGTTTGTGAATTAAACAGTATGAAAATTGCGCAGCTGATCGATGTGTAAACGGCGGAGGAAGAGCAACATTAACAAAAGAAAGAAACAGTGAAACAAAAACAGGGGAAAATACACAAAACATTATCGGACAGACTAGTCAGATAACCACAGTATAGGCTGTTGAGACGTGCACTGTATTTTATAACTATTAACTTGCCATATGTCACGGAGTAATTAACTGATAGGGGAAAAAATGATCGCATACTGATACAGTTCACCTGTTGCTGGACTTGGTTCTTAGTAGAGCCAAGGAGTGGTGTCTCGGTCGCGGTACAGCTGGCCATCAACGTAAAGTTTATCCACTGCGATGACAGCCCGTGATCCTTCTCCAATAAGCTTCTTTCTTATCGGGAACAGGACTCGGCGTCGGTCCAGGATCTCCCAGGGAAACTGGTCGTTAACGCTGAAGTTGGTCCCTCTCAGCTCCCTGCCGCGGCCTTTAACCAGTTCCTTCTGCTTGAAGTGTTCAAACTTCGCGACGATGGGCCTGGGCCTCTGGTTCTCCTGTCGCCGTCCTCCCAGGCGGTGCACCCGGTGGAAGCTGATGTTCTTTACGGTCTCGGCCGGGAGCTTCAGTTGATTTTGGATGAAGCTTTTAATGGTCTCCTCTGGGGTTTCATCCGCCTGCTCCGGGATACCCGAAATGACCAGATTATCCCGCATACTACGAGCCTGGAGATCGATGATTGCTTCTCTAATGTTTTTATTGTCTGCCGAGAGCCGCGTCATTCCCTCCGTGAGGGATTTAACCGAACCTTTGAGGACATTGTTTTCTGCCGCGAGCTCAACCACCTGTTTCTGGCTGAACTCCAGGGATTCCCGCAGAGCCTGAAACTCTTTGTGAAGTACTTCCACAAGAGATAATCGGGCATCAAAGCTGGACAATTTCTTGTCTATTGAATCCAGAATCTCTGTAAAATCTGCACCTTGCGAGGAGACTGCTCCAGGTGATGCTCCAGGTGAGTCTTCAGTGCGGTTTCTTTTTGATTTCCCCATGACCACTCGATGAAAACACTGGTCAATATAAACTTCAAGGTCCTCCAAACACTCGTCCTCGAGGTCCTCCAGTGCGATTTGACTGCTCTTATTTGTTAATTCGCTTAAAATTGGCGGATTGTTTGTTTAATGAATTGTTTGTTTAGCTGCGCGCTGCCATGTTTGAATTGCACCAAGTCTCACGAGATTACACAAACGCTCACCGTGTCATCTCCTACCTAATGAAGTCAAATAAAAGGGCCTTGTTGTCTTTTGGCTCACCTCTTCTCTAAAAAACTCTCTTGAAACTAAACCTATACGCTCTCTTAACTTCCTTTACTTTTTGAAATTCCGATCTTTTTCCGTTTCGTACTTAAATTTTCTTCAGACGAGCTGAGAAAGCTACGACCCTGAATCCCAATTTTCTTAGCGGGAGATTTGATTTTTGATTTTTTGTTTGGAGCTGCCTGTTTTATCTCAGCAACATTAAACAGCCGATATTCCCGAGGCCTCGCGAACCTACGGCGAATGTGAGTTTATTTGATTTTGTTGTTGCAACCTGATCCGGTAGTTGTTGAACAACTTTGGACCAGAAACTCAGAAGCCTTCATTTATGGCCTTGAATAAATGAAACCACGGCTCTGACGACAGAACCCTGAGTGGGCTCCGCTATAGCGACACCAAACGAACTGAGATCAGAGTAAAAGCCTTGGCTGACGGCCCGTTGCTGCAAACGCTTCCCACAAAGGACTCCGGAACAAATCCATCGGTTTCGAACTCAACTCGAAAAAGCCACTGGGGTCGGGCCAGAACCGACTCCACGAGCCAACCGGCAGTCGAGCCTCGCTACGGGACCTGCGGCAACGGTAGGGCAAAACAAACCACCCTCTGTGACTCGTTGGTGTTCTCTAGTGGCTCCATCCACAGTTAATAAACCCTTAGATTAGTCAAACTAAATCTGCAACCTAATTTCGGTCATTCGTTCCCTCATACTCGTAGAATTCTCTCCCTCTACAATATAAACTGAAATCCAATCGAGCCTTACGTAGGCCACCCTGTTCATTACCTCCTGGGTGTCATATTGACTGTTGTCCCTGTAATAATACCACTATTGTACTCTCTTTAGTTAGTTAATCAATTCACCTTGAGCACAGTGATGTTGTGTGTGTGTTATTAAGAATCTAGAGTCCCTGTACATAGAACTCACCCTCAGATTTGAGATTGACTGATTGACTAGAGTTTACGATTTCAGAATAACGGAACCAGTAACAACTAATGAATTACCGGAAATTTGTGTAATTCTCAGGCTTTACTCAAGGACCTAAAGCTTTGGGCGGACAAGCAAATCTTTAGGTGGTGCTCCTAGTTTCAAGTCATAAATTAATATTCCCGGAAATATTAATTTTCATAACTGGATTAAAATTATACGTAGCCATGAGATGAGAAGAGATGTTTTGTACCACATTCCAAACCACCCCTCACCCATTGGTGCTAAGTAAGTGTCCTTATCTGATCATGCAGAGACCCCCTGTTTCTGCACCTCTCCAAAAAACACACAAATCAGGTCGAGTTTAATAAATGATAAAGCAACATATAAACTTCTACCTATAAAATACATCAGAGATCAATATAAGAAAACACAATACTAGTGGTTCCCCTGAGTAATACACAAATCATGCTATCATAATCTCTCAGCACGAACGGCAAAAGCTCAGAGAAACCCCGACAACTGCACCTGTATTGGCATTCTACGACCCGGCGAAGAGGATCAAAGTGTCGACAGACGCCTCAAAGAACGGGATTGGTGCAGTACTTTTACGAGCTGAAGGTGAGCACTGGAAACCAGTAGCCTATGCATCCAGATCCATGACAGAGACTGAGTGTAGATACGCTCAAATAGAAAAAGAATGCCTGGGACTTGTGTTTGGCCTGGAGCGGTTCCACAGCTACATTTATGACCTACCATCTTTCACGGTGGAAACAGACCATCGGCCGCTAGTCGCCATGGTCAAAAAGAATCTGAGCGAGATGTCGCCAAGGATTCAGCGTTTGATGATGAAAAAGCAGAGATATGACTTTGAGCTGATCTCCACCTGATAATTGCAGATTTGCAGAGGACGTTCAAGATCACGTGAACATGGTGTCTTCTGCACTTCCTGTGTCAGATGAAAAGTCCAGACAAATAGCTCATGAAACTTCAAAAGATACGGAGCTGCAGTGAGTCATTGAGAACATGAAAAATGGATGGCCTGTGGGATCCTGTCCACAGTTCTACCACATCATTGTTATTCCAGAAAAGATGAGACAGGACATACTACACGGGATCCATGAAGGTCATCTTGGTGTCGAGAAATGCAAAAGACGGGCGAGAGACACAGTTTTCTGGCCTGGAATAAACAAGGACATTGAGAAACTAATAAGCAGATGTGACACGTCAAAAACACAGGAACAAGCAAACCAAAGAGCCTGTGGTGGTAACTGCAGGACCAACAGCGCCATGGCACACGGTTGGAATGCTAAATAAATAAATAGGGAAGTAGTGCAATGAATGTCTCAAATGTAGTGGAGTAAAACTTTTCTGTAAAAATCTACTCAATTAATAGAGTAAATGTAACTCTTTACTACCCACCTCTGTTTTCTTCTCTCCCCACCACATGTTAGAAACACAACGCAGAGTCCAAGGGGGACGCCTTGCTAATCCTGGACTTGAGTGATCCAGAATGTTCTGGTCTCATTTAACAAACTGACTGTATTTGGGGAGTTCATGGCTGAGGTTTCCTTCCTTAAAGTCACCAAGAACAATAAAAAGGGAGTCCAGGTTAGTCGCTCTACTCGCAGTATCTGGTCGGCCAGCGTGCGCTGTGCGTCGTGCACGTTGGCCTGCGGTGGAATATAAACACCGAGCAGAAAGTAGGAAGCAAACTCGCAGGGAGAGTAAAACGGTTTACAGTGTGTCAGTAAATATTCCAGATAAAGTTTTCAGTGAGTTGATCAAAAATCAAGCCGTTAACTTTGAAGATGCTGAAGTGTTGGTGTAGAGAAACTGTTGTCCTGATGGTGGCGCTAGAGGAAAGGTCAGGAGGTCACCATAAATGTTAGGATTCATCCTCTGGGAAGCAGAAACATCCACAGGACATTTATGGAAACCTGGCAACAGAACCAGCGTCCTAATAAGCCGCTGCTAGAAGGGCAACATCCTGACCTGACGTGTCCAAGATTTGGCTTTTAAAATGGAAGAAAGTGAAATGATCTGCTGAAATCTACTGAAAGCTGTTAAACAACAAGTGCTGCTGGAAGGGTTTTCATTCAGAGCAGATTAGTATTGTGAGGGAGGAATGGACTTTATTCCAGCAGCAGAACAAAGAGGACGACTTTAATCTGCATCTGGAACATCTGGCTGGAAACTTTATCTATTATATATCATTTACTTTAAGGATTACTTCATAAAGTGAATCAGGATTATATTTTTATTTAGTTTCCTCTTTATCTTGTTTGCTCATTGTGCTTCTGTGCTGCTAGTTTGTCCTCACTGTGTGGAACAACAAGAAACCTGCTGGAATATCTGATCAAATAGAAATCAATAGAATATTAAAGAAATCCCTCAGCTCAGTATGTTTGTGACTCTGGCTGAGATGGAGGTGAAATATGTGAACCTGGGCTGTGGTTTACTGCTCTCTTCCTGTCACAAACACTGTTTGACATCTGCTGGTTTTTGTTCAGGCTGCACGGATCATTTCTCACTGTGGGCAACATACTTATAACAGGCGCAGTAGTAGGTGGCTGAATGAGAGAGTTTAACTTTCTGGATCTGCAACTCACAGCCGTTCTGTTTATTCACAGCTGAGAAATCATCTTTCTGAGGATGATTGCTGTAGCTTGAATCTATGTTACAATTACTCATATCAATCCACAGAATCCTTGTGAATGTTTCTGTGTCTTTCTTCTGGAGCCAGAATACATAAGTGTCACACTGGTCAGTTCCTCGACAGCTGAAGGAAACAGTTTCATCGACTCTCCTGGTCCATGTTAAATCCTCCTGAATCAGGTCTGCTGCCATGGCAACCAGCGCTGTAGAGACACAGACAGATAGATGAAGGTCAGTGTGACAGTGTTTGTTCCAGGTGGAGTTTGCTGGCTCCTGATTGGCTGGAAACACTCACCTGAACACAGACAGCACAGAGCAGCAGCTGGGAGGAAAAGCATTGTGTGCAGTGGTGTTTCCTCTGGTGAACCTGGGGAGAAGTGGCGCTCTGATGCAGCTGAGGCCAAACAAGGACGAGCTGTGAGATCAGACGAGGGCCGCGTGGTTTCTAACGGGTCCTCAGACCTCCCATCAGCCCCTGCGGCGGACAGATAAGGCTGCTGCTGCTGATTGACAGCTCAGCTGAAGCTGCTGTGTGGTTTTCTGCTGAGTCGGAGCTCATTCTGCTTTATTACAGTTCATCTCCTCTATTGAACTATTTCAAATCACTACAGCTACATTAGAAAGAAGGAAAACTACAAACTCGGCTGATTCTAACAGTGAAAATCATCAGTTCAAGGCAGGAACATGTAGTTGTGTCTCTCTAGTATAAAAAGTGGAACCAGCTTCTTGTTTTCATTGTGTGGTTCGTCACACTGAGACCTTCATTCTCCAAAATCCTGTTTGTGTTCAATCTTCAAATGTCTGTTGTTGAAAAAGAAGATGAAGGTTACTGTCAGCCAGCAGATTCATTTCTTACTGACACTATTTATCTTTCTGTTCTTCTCATTCTTTTAACGTTGTTTCTAAATGCTTCTTGTTTCCCAGACTTCTCTGTTTCTCTGAACTGATTCACTGAGAAGTTTCTTCGTCTTGATTTGAATCTGACAGCAGATAAAAAATCTGGCTCACGATGATGCAGAAATACAAACAAACATTCCTGTTAGCACAAACACATTCAGGTTGGTGCTGAATTTAGTAACACAGACTGTTATCTGTTGTTTAACAGCTGGGAGGAAAATACAAAAGTACAAACTGTGACTTTAACCCTTAAACGTCCCCTCACATTTCATCATTTCATTTCTACGACACATGAAACCTTTTCCACACACAGCATCACATCTTTATTTAGTGTTCTGTTGTTCAGTCTCTTCATTAAAGATACATGATGTTTCACTTTGTTATTCTTAATAGAAAGTAAAATGTTTCCCTCTGAATTGTAGTGGAGTAGAAATATAAAGTAGCAGAAAGTGGTAAAGTACCTCTAATGTGTACTTCAGTCCAGTACTTGAGTAAATGTCCACGGTTACTTTGAACCGCTGTCTGTATGTGTGCAATATCAAATGTCACTAGATCACTAAACTTAAACAGCAAAGATGAAGTGGAGGAAATAATCAGCAGGTTGATCCAGAATGAAAAGAATCATCAGCTGCAGTCTGATACTAAACAGTTCAGAATGAGCTGCAGCTCAACAACTACAGCAGCAACATCCTGCTGCACATTAATGAGGAGGAAGAAGAATCTGAGGAGAGAATATATAATAGTACAACAGACACAGTTAATCTTGTTATTAATGACAAACACAAGTTTTCCTGCTGTCACGTGTCAAAATGTCTCCATAAAAAAGTTCTGCATGCTGTCAGGATTATAACTGTCACACTGCTGCCCTCTAGTGTCTGCAACAACACACTGCGTCTCCACCTGATACTACTACTACTGCTATTAATACTAATACTGCTGCGACTACTGTACTGCTGTTACTGTGTAGAACAAATCCTTCACACTGCTGCCCTCTAGTGTCTGCAACAACACACTGCGTCTCCACCTGATACTACTACTACTGCTATTAATACTAATACTGCTGCGACTACTGTACTGCTGTTACTGTGTAGAACAAATCCTTCACACTGCTGCCCTCTAGTGTCTGCAACAACACACTGCGTCTCCACCTGATACTACTACTACTACTGCTATTAATACTAATACTGCTGCGACTACTGTACTGCTGTTACTGTGTAGAACAAATCCTTCACACTGCTGCCCTCTAGTGTCTGCAACAACACACTGCGTCTCCACCTCATACTACTACTTTTTCACACACTCAACATTTCTCCTGTTTTAGCTTCTCTGCATTGGCTTCCTGTAAAGTCCAGAATAGAATTTAAAATCCTTCTACTTACCTACAAAGCTCTTAATGATCAGGCACCATTTTATCTTAAACTACCAGCAATTTCCCCCAATTTCCAGGACAAAGACCTAAAATAACACACCCTAAAAGAATCAGGAATAACTCCTCAACCATTCGGCTTGGTGCATAATAAGTGAAGATATTTATGTCACCAAAAATCAAATACAAGCTAGCGCACACTGATATGACTTTACTGCATTTATTGTGAGTGAAGTAGTATACTTTGTGCTTCCACGTCGTTTAAAGACAGACACAATGCTTGGTTCAGGTGCTCATATGTTGGGACCTCCATACTGGTCCGTAGAGTGGCGTGGCAATCAGGGGCAGGGGAGCCTCCCGCAGCGTTTCCAACCACGGGCAATAAAACACGAAATTCCCTGTGCACAGCAACAATATTTATTTTTAATATTTATGTTACCATTACAGACTAAATGGAGAAGCAATAAAGGAAAATATGAGATTTCCATCCTCGCCTTGTATAAAATCTATATTTTACCATTTATCACCATCAAAACCTCCTCCTGCAGGTTATAATGCAACTGAATATCTCCTGCTACACCTGGACTACAACTGGAACTGTAAATTTGATGAAGAAACTCAAATACACAATTTATAAAATTATACCCAGGAGGTGTTCATGTTAGTATTATAGATCTACTGTTTACATGTTTCTGTCCACACAAACGTTACAAATAACATCAAGTTCTTAAAACATTGAAATATTGATCAATACAATGACTAGTGATCAATATTGCTTGGACCAAAGAACCCCTTTGCTACCGCAGCCCTTTCATTCGATGTAACTACCACGAGTCAGCGATACTGTAACACTCTGGATGTCAAAGCCAGGAGGGAAACGTCAGAGGTCAGAGTGCATTATATATGGTGCCTTTCTCATTTCCCAAAGTGCCTCCTTGCTCCTCGAGGTGCATTTTAGGAACTGAGATGTTCTTCAAGATGCACTGAGATCAATTTCCAGGTCACAGGCTGGAGCATCGAGGAGGCCCTCGGTCTGTTCAGACATGTTTTTACTTATTTATCAGGGTTGATGAACCTGAATTAATCCAGTGTTCATATTTAGATGCAAATTAGCACATATTTCATTAGATACTGCCTCATTTGCTTATTTAGACATAATATTTTCTACCCTATTCACTTCACGCAGTGTCTCGCCTTAAACAAATGAGCTGATTATTTGTTTGTAAACCATCTGTTTTTTTCATGTAGTTTGGTTTTTATTCCACCTTAAATTTACTTTTATTCTTAAATATTTGTAGCGCTGCTGACTTAGTGCTGCTGCCTGTTTTATTTAGTATTTTCTTTGTAAATAAAATGTTAAAAACACGCCTGTCGCCGTTGAGAAAAGTCCAAGATGATGTCATCTAAACACTTGTTTTGTCCAATCAGAACTTCAAACTTCGATGGATCGGGCTTAGTTGCCATCACACGCCCTCAGTATGGCACTTGAGTCACATGATAACAGGCGGTTGTCTTCAGGTGGTAACATCTGTCTCTGTTCACAGACGCTCTCTGGGTTGAACCGCTGTGGTTTGATCCAGTGAATAGTCAGGAGCGAGAGGCGCTGAATAAACGGGGACTACAAAAACACTACAGACGACATTTGTTCTGTGAAAGTCGGACTGAATCAAATATTATTGTGATTGTGATGAGATTTGTGTGTCCTGGCCTGCTGCAGCATCATCGGCTCTCTGGGCCAGTGTGAGATGGTCAAGAAGGAGTGAGGTTGGATTAATGGACTTTGGAACCTCAGGCCCCAACTCGTCCCTTTCCGTAACTGTCGTCAGCAGGAAAACACGTTCCGCCTCGCTTTTAGGAGGTTGAGGAGGTAAATTTGTGTCTCCTCCCCTGTCAGAACGCACAACCTCATAATCCATGTGGCCCACTCGCCGTGTGACTGCCAGGGGTTCTACCACCTGGTGAGTAATTTAGAGGTGGAATAATACAAGCACCTTATCTCCAGATGCAAACTGGCTTAACCTAGTTCCTCTGTTGTAGAGACGCTGCGGACGCCCTGAGCAAATTCTCCCATGACGACCGGCCTAATGTGTGGAGCTTTGCTCTGATGTTTTCTTTCTGGAAATTACAACCTGAAAGTCGTGAACTCTGACCCTGCACATTTTCTCAAAAGGAGACATTAACAGAAGCAGAGAGTTTTGGCGGTTGTGCTTCTACCATGAGTAAGTCGGCTGCAGAGTAAATGCTTTCTTTTTTGTCTCTTCACGATCAGGACTCAGCACAGGCTGTTTCATACTGAAGAATAAAGCGGAGACCCTGAAGCGGTCGATCAGCTCGTCCACATCTGTGAAGTTAATGGAACATTATCATATGATTTGAATGTGTTATTATAGATTAAACATGTTTTATCAGTTCATAAATAAAGTGCATCTGTTCTGTCTGCATATGTAGAACCAAGGGAGTCTCACTTTAGTTCATTATTTCACTGTAGGATCAACTGATGTCCAGCTGCTCTGTCTTCCTTCATTAATATTATTTATAATAAATATGATCCAGTCCAAATAAAGCAGCTGAGCACCTTGGAGCAGCCTGTTAATACAGCCTGTTTTAGCTTCTCTGCATTGGCTTCCAGTAAAATCCAGAATAGAATTTAAAATCCTTCTTCTCTTAAGGATTAGGACAACTGCACCAACTCCAGCACCCAGAACAAACTCATTTAAAATGGCTCTCTTCAATGTGAGATCACTTTCAAGTAAGACTTTTATCTTAAATGATTTTATCTTGTCTGCAAATCTAGATTTTATGTTTTTAACTGAATCCTGGTTGCAAATGAATGACTATAGCCAGCTAGCTGAACTGTGTCCGCCTCAATATGATTGCTTTAGTCAACCGAGGGTCAGTGGTCGTGGTGGTGGGCTAGTGAGCGTGTATAGGAAAAATTTTAAATGTCATCAAGTACGCTGTGATGAATTTAGCTCCTTTGAAGTTCTCACTCTTAAAGTTGGAGGGCTGCAACCTGTCATATTTGTTATAATTTATCGCCCCCCAAAACCGCCTGGAGGATTTTTATCAGAACTTCCTGAATTTTTATCTACTCTGGTTTTAAATTATGACAGAATTGTTCTTTGTGGCGATTTTAATATTCATGTTGATGACCCCAACAATGTTAATGCAACTGACTTTTTAAATATGGCCACTTCTTTTAACTTCAAACAACATGTCAAAGGGCAAACCCATAACCGTGGTCATACACTGGACTTGGTTTTTACCCTGGGTGTCAGCATTTCCTCTGTGGAATTAGTGGACATGACCATATCTGACCACAGATGTATTGTTTTTAGCTGTGATTCGCCTGTTACTCATGCCGCCTCACCAAGCTCCGTGTGTTCTGCGTCTTTAATGAACAAAGTGTTTCAAAGTTTTGCGCATTCTTTCAGAGCCAAAGCCAACACCTGTCTGATTCCAACACCAACAATCTGGTCGATCACTTCAGTCATATCTGCTTGTCGTCACTAAATATTACTGCTCCTCTAAAGGTTAGGCCTACGTCTAAAGCTAGTAAGCAACCCTGGATAAATGACAGCATTCGCAGCCTAAAAAGGGAATGCAGGAAAGCAGAGCGCAGATGGAAAAAATCCAGTCTCCAAGTCCATTACCTCAGTCTGAAGGATTTATTAATTAACTACAATAACATGGTTAAGGATGCGAGAACACACTATTTTTCTGAACTCATTACTACACATAAACACAATCCCAGGTTTCTGTTTAAGACTGTGGATCAGCTGGTAAACCCAACCCCTCCTTGTGCCTCAGCTGGAAGTAATGATGACTGTGAATTGTTTTTATCTTATTTTACCAATAAGGTGGTGTCAATCAGAGCCTCTATTACCCCCGTGGCCTCTTACTCAGAGGTTCCTCACCAGCAACAAGAGAGTTTTAACCAGTTTTATCCCATCGACTTGTCTGAGCTTTTAAAAACAGTATCACAAATGAGAGTGTCCTCCAGCCCACTTGATATAATACCTACAAAATTTTTACTAAAAGTAATAGATTCTGTTGGGCCCCATTTGATCTCTGTTTTCAACAGCTCCCTATCTACTGGTTGTGTCCCTGATTATTTTAAAACGGCTTGCGTGAACCCACTTTTAAAGAAACCTGGTTTAGATCCCTCCCTCCCACAAAATTTTAGACCAATTTCAAAACTGCCTTTTATTGCAAAGATTCTAGAAAGAATTGTGTCCAAACAGCTGCTCACTGTACTGGAAAATAACAAAATATTTGAAAAGTTTCAGTCTGGTTTTAGGAAGTACCACAGCACTGAGACTGCCCTGCTTAAAGTCACCAATGACCTTTTAATGTCTGCTGATGAAGGTATGTGCTCAGTCCTTGTACTCCTGGACCTTAGCGCTGCTTTTGACACCATTGATCACAACATCATGTTAGACAGACTGAGGCACTGGGTGGGGATCTCTGGTACTGCTCTAGAATGGTTTTCATCCTACCTGTAAATAGGAAGTTTTGCGTGTCTGTAAACAACTACGTCTCTTCATTCTGTCCAGTTAAATATGGTGTTAGGACCCATTTTGTTTTCCTTGTATCTGCTTCCCCTTGGACATATTATCCATAAACATGGCATTTCTTTACATATTTATGCTGATGACACACAAATATACTTGCCCGTCAGATCCACAGACCCTGGAATGCTGAGTTCACTTAACAACTGCCTTTGTGAAGTTAAAAAATGGATGTCAAATAATTTCCTCCAGCTGAACTCAGACAAAACAGAAATCCTGGTCATCGGGTCTCAGCAGATGGCAAATCAAATACTGCCATCTGCTGGTTCCCTAGTAAATCACATTAAGCCTGTGGCAAAGAACCTTGGTGTTTGGTTTGATAGTAATTTAAATTTCGAGCAGCACACCACAAAGCTTGTTCAATCATGTTTTTATCAACTTAGAAATATAGCTAAAATTCGATCTATGTTAACTTTTAAGGACACCGAGACCATTTTACACGCCTTCATCTCATCACGCCTGGATTATTGCAACAGCCTTTTCACCTGTTTAACCCAAAAATCTATTGATCGACTCCAGACTGTCCAGAACTCAGCTGCCAGGCTTTTAACCAGAACAAAGAAATATGACCACATTACTCCTATTTTAGCTTCATTACACTGGCTCCCAGTATGTTTTAGAATTGACTTTAAAATTCTATTGATCACTTTTAAAGCTCTTCATGGCCTCTCGCCTTGTTATATTTCTGACCTTTTAGTCCCATACGCACCAGCACGTACCTTGAGATCCTCGGGCAGAGGTCTGTTGTCTGTTCCAGAGTCTCGACTGAAAACTAAAGGGGACAGAGCGTTTGCTGTCAGGGCCCCGAGGCTCTGGAACAGCCTGCCCGAGGAAATCAGGTCGGCTGAGTCAGTGAACTCTTTTAAGTCCCTTCTTAAAACATACTTTTATAGGAGAGCCTTTCCCGATCTTATTTGACTTTATTTTATCCCTTTTATTTTACTAATTTTATATTAAATTTTCATGCTCTTATCTTTTTTTGTATTATTCTTTACACTTGTTAAAGCACTTTGTAACTTGTTTTTGAAAAGTGCTCTACAAATAAGGATTATTATTATTATTATTATTATATGTAGATTCTAGATCATTACATTGTCACTGATAAGCATTTCTTAACGATAAAAGTATTTAGGGCTAGAAGTGAGGAGATGGGGTGGTGGAGGGCTGCTGTCAAACTGTCAACGGACAGAGGTAAGCTTGTTGTTATATATACACCTCTTAACTCGTTGATTGGATTGATTAGCAGAGTTTGCTCCACTCGTGTCTAATTGGGTTTAATTATCTGAACGTACTCCTCCCGAACTTTGTTAATAAAACATCATGTAATGTTGTTTCTAAGGGGAAAAGCTGTTAAGGTTGGTCATGTAAGTTGTGTAGCCCGATATTAGAAACAGTAGCACTAATGTATTTAATGCAAATTTGTTTTCCAATTGGGTGGAAAGTAATGCAGTGGGAATAACTAATGTTTGCTGTCTGCATTTATTTATTACAGGTGAAAAAACTAAGTGCATTAGGCTATGTCCCAATTCTATTTTTCGCAAAGAAAGATGAGGCCTCTGGAAAGTGGGTGTCTGATGTGGTGACCCATCTGCTACCCACTGAGGACAACCTAAAAATTGTGGCCACCATGAGAAAGGCCTACAATTTTGTATTGATCAAAGAAGGTAGGATTTGTGTAATTTAAGTCATGCCTGTTTTTTTTATGATGGTGAAATATTGAAAATTAACATACTCATGCAATATTGTAGGGAACTCCACGACGACATTGCCCGATCCACACCCTGAGGCCCTGCTCGATCCACACCCTCAGGCCCTGCCCGATCCACACCCTCAGGCCCTGCCCGATCCACACCCTCAGGCCCTGCCCGATCCACACCCTCAGGCCCTGCTCGATCCACACCCTGAGGCCCTGCCCGATCCACACCCTCAGGCCCTGCCCGATCCACACCCTGAGGCCCTGCCCGATCCACACCCTCAGGCCCTGCCCGATCCACACCCTGAGGCCCTGCCCGATCCACACCCTCAGGCCCTGCCCGATCCACACCTTCAGGCCCAGCCCGATCCACACCCTCAGGCCCTGCCCGATCCACACCCTCAGGCCCTGCCCGATCCACACCTTCAGGCCCAGCCCGATCCACACCCTCAGGCCCAGCCCGATCCACACCCTCACCCTCAGGCCCAGCCCGATCCACACCTTCAGGCCCAGCCCGATCCACACCCTCAGGCCCAGCCCGATCCACACCCTCAGGCCCAGCCCGATCCACACCCTCACCCTCAGGCCCAGCCCGATCCACACCTTCAGGCCCTGCCCGATCCACACCCTCAGGCCCTGCCCGATCCACACCTTCAGGCCCAGCCCGATCCACACCCTCAGGCCCAGCCCGATCCACACCCTCACCCTCAGGCCCAGCCCGATCCACACCTTCAGGCCCAGCCCGATCCACACCCTCAGGCCCAGCCCGATCCACACCCTCACCCTCAGGCCCTGCCCGATCCACACCCTCAGGCCCAGCCCGATCCACACCCTCACCCTCAGGCCCTGCCCGATCCACACCCTCAGGCCCTGCCCGATCCACACCCTCAGGCCCAGCCCGATCCACACCCTCACCCTCAGGCCCAGCCCGATCCACACCCTCAGGCCCAGCCCGATCCACACCCTCACCCTCAGGCCCAGCCCGATCCACACCCTCAGGCCCTGCCCGATCCACACCCTCAGGCCCAGGAAAAGGAGACATTTTATATTTTGGATTTACACCCTGTCTCTCTCCCTGTGAAGGAACAACCCCCCCCCAAAAAAAGAAAGTGTAAGTTAACTGTGGTCTTAGCACACTATGTATGAATTTCTCCTTTTTGTAATCATTATTCATGAAATACAGAAATCTTTAGGTGAATTTAAGTGCAGTCAATTAGCGTAGTTAATGTGAGTAATTTTCAGTGGCCAGTCTGATACACAAAGGAGTTTGTCCTCGCACGCATACCTTTCAGTACTGAACATGCACACTCTAGGAGTAAAGCAATGAGCAATACACACTTGAGGAGAGATGAATACACACACACTCACGCACACATCAGTGGGCAGCCCAGGTAGCTTATCCCCCCCTATCACTGTTCACAATCTGCTTCAATAACCTTTAGGCCAGGCAGTAGGATAATTAGGCTAAATTTCGGCTATGAAATCACTGAATCTAATGGCTAAAGAGCAGTTCATTCCAGGAACTATAACGATAAAAGCGTCCAGACAGACTGACCAGCTATAAGCAAAGTCTCACCTTGTGTTAATAAATGTGATGGCTAAGATGTGATGGGTTCCTATTGGTTGTTAGCTCTTCTTTTATTGTTCTCAAAATCGCTTTAAAAGCGATCCCCAACAATATTGTTCTCAATCTCGTTATAGTTTATCATATTAATGAGAACAATATTTTTTTATATAGTTATCGTTTTTGGTGTGAATGGCCCTTATATATGTATTCTTCAGACGTTTTCAAAGTTCAAGGACAATGCTTAAAGTTGTTCCCCAGGTTTTATGAAACTTTAAGTTTAACTTTAAGTTTAATTTCCAGGTTTTTTTACATTTATGGTTAATTAATATTATTATTATTATTGTCATTTTAAGGTTGCCGGAAATGTAGTAGGCAAAAAGTTTTCAAATATGACTCCATAACAGGACGAAGGATAAATGAGGTAAGAAATATATTTTTCATTAGGCTGTCTGATCATCTCTCCATTGTCTGTGGCTCATCTGGCATTTCACATATCACAAAATACTGACCATTTAAGCATTGGTAATTTGAGTCCATTTAAGTTCAACTGAAGGCCAAGTGGCCTTGCCCCAAAAATTATGAAATTCAAAACCTGATTATATGTTTTTGTCTTTCTGTAGGGGCAAGAGGAAGTAAGGGTGAAATGGTTACCTTGCTCTGCATGGTAAGTACTGCTTTATATTGGTTTATATTGCCTTCATACATGTACTCTTTTTCCACTTTTTACCATCTCATAGGTAGTGGATAAAGGTTGAAATTTATATTGTAGCACACACAACTTTAAATGTACAGGTGGGTCTCAAAGTTTTGCAACCAAAAAGCAGCGTTGAGAGAATTGTCATGTCCACTAGGTTTTAGGTCCAGCGTCAATGCAGCCTTCTACCTGGAGATTTTAGAGCATGGTTCCATCTGCTGACGAGCTTTACGCACATGCTGATATCCTTTTCCAGCAGGACTCTGCCCCTGCCACAGTGCGAAAACTGCTAGTAACTGGGTTGCTTAGCATGGTATTGCTGTGCTTAACTCGTCTCACCTGAACCCCATAGAGAGGACAAAGATAGAAACCAAACCCAACATTAGAGACAACTTCAAGGTCACTATCAAAGCAACATGGGCTTTTATAACACCTCAGCAATGCCATACACTGATGGCCTCCACACCACACCACACCACACCGATGCAGGAATTTGTGCAAAAGCAGCCACACCAAGTATAGAGTGTATGCATTAACAATTTTTGATAAGTCAGATTTGTTCATTTATTTTTGAAAGGTCGACATTTCTGAATTCTGAATTTAATATATGCTTTTTTGGAAATGTTCTAGATTTCTAAGAAATGTGTTTTTGCACTATTGTAAAACATTTCTTGAATAAAAAAATACACAGTATTCGTAATATTGATGTTTTTGTCTAACGTTGTATTTGAGGATTTAAACAATAAAGATAACAATAATAATAAAATACAGTTTAATGTATTTGTCTCATGTATTGTGTGCTCGTCGGCCGGCGGCAATCTGCAATGGAATGAAGCCCATTCACGGCCATAGTTACATAGTTACACGAACATGTCCCCCCACCCCCACCCCGGAATAACTACACATAAGCACTCGCTTTGTGTGGCGCGTCTCTTATGGGAGTTGTAGTTTTAAAGTATATTGGTATATTTCTCACAATTAGAAGTTAAAAGTGTAAAATTTTGGATACACCCTGTGTTTTTTTGGGATGGGGAACACACTGGTGTTATCAGATTTCAAAAAATGAATCGTTAAATAGGTGAGATAGCTTATTTCCATATTTGACAGTGCTTATACAGTGGGTAAACTTTGGTGACCATATCTACATGACAGCAGAGGCCCAGAGCTTTATATATAATGCTGGTCTTATGTGTTTAGCACCTTCTGTTGCTAAATTACAAACCAAGATGGACTGGGTTCAAGGTTCAGAGGTCAATGCTCTCTGCAATGCTCTTCTGGCTGTACTTCCATCTTGTGCAACTAAACATCTACAAATGATCTGGAATGCTGCAGCTCGTCTTGTCTTCAACGAGCCCAAAAGGGCCCACGTCACTCCTCTGTTCATCTCTCTGCACTGGCTGCCACTCTCTGCTCGCATCAAGTTCAAGGCCTTGACACTTGCTTACAGATCGACCACTGGCTCAGCTCCCTCCTACTTTCACTCGCTCCTACGAGTCTACACCCCCACCAGAAGCCTACGATCGATCAATGAGCGACGGCTTGTGGTACCATCACAAAGAGCCAAAATCACTCTCTAGAACATTCTCATTCACAGTTCCATGCTGGTGGAATGATCTGCCCACCCTCATCCGGAATGCAGAATCCCTGACAGCATTCAAAAGACAACTGAAAACTCATCTCTTCCGAAAGCACTTAACATAAAAAAATAAAATAAAAATCCTTTAAATCCTCACTTGCCTAGTTTATGCTACTCTGAGCAATGTTTGAACTTTGTATTTTGAGCACTTCTTGTGTTGTTATTGCCTCCTCACGATAACTTGTTTGGTTTAGACCTCAGATGTAAGTCGCTTTGGATAAAAGTGTCTGCTAAATGACTAAATGTAAAATGTAAATGTAAAATGTATGGAGAATAAAGATGGATCAGACCACATTCTTTATGCTTGCCTGGAGAGACTGGTTTCTATTCTTCTCCACAACCTTCATGACAGTCATATTAAAATGCTCTGTAATGCAGCCTTGTATAACATTAAACCCTCTGATTCACTGTGAGTGTTTGCTCTAAATGATAACACCCACTTTCAACACGGGCCTTCCAGCCAAAGGTATTGTCCATATACACCCCGAGGTGCCTGTAGGAGCAGAGCTGATGGATTGGTTCATCATTTATGACTTCTAATACCTTCTGACCCATGTCAAGACCCTTTCATCAACTTGTGAAATGGTTGAATGAGATATGCGAGTTGTGTCTGTATGCTGTAAGCCGAGGAAGAAGTGTGCCAAAAATGCCAAAACACATGTTGTATACTGTATGTACACTAACCCTAACCCATAAATTGAAATTTCAAAAAGTCATTCATTTAAATTTTAAAACTACTAATAATGCAGTGTGATTTTAAATCAAAGTCCCACCCATAAATATGCTCTCATGTTTTTCCCCTTTAGTCTCAAAAAAAAAATGCTTCTCTTTTTATAGTTTTATTTTTGGTTTTTCACAATAGTACAACAAATCCAAATTAATCAAACAAGCCATTAGGCTGTATTTTTAAACACTCAACTGTAGTTTTTTTTATATAGTATATAAGGCAAATCAAAGTGCTTAGGTCAGGAAATGTAGTTATTAAAGCAAGTCTTGAAGTAATTCAACTTCCCAATTAAACATCCAAATTCAGAAAAATTGGTTTGTGTGTGTATATAATAACCACTATAGTGTCTATAATTAAGTCACATTTTCAAGTTTTGGGCCAGTTTTTGCATTTGTTGAACCTCTATGTACCTTCACTGCACATAGAAGCAGCTGAATAAGTCCTGTCAAGGATGCTTTCAGAGACCATCTGTAGCAGGTGGTTGATGCAAGAAAAAAATGGGGTTGTGTGTCCATGTAAAACTGTCAGAAAACTCAGTGGAATAATGTCTATTATTATTAGTAAATACACATATTACACCTTCCTGTAAACTTTTCTGCACATAGTTTTGTTCTACCATAAACAGAAGACGACTATTCGAAAAACAGTTTCTTAAATTAATTTCAGTTTGTATAACTACATTCATTATTATTGTTGTAATGTAACATGTAGATATGATAATTACTATTATTCAAGCATATCTGACTTACAGTGTTTCCTCTTTGTTGATTTGACCGTGGTGGCCCCCCACAGCAACATTTCGAGATGGTTCTCACTGCGGAACATGAAATCCATGGGGAGGAGTCGGATCCAGATCCAACTCCTCCCACCTTACATACACCTAAACCTACCCAACTCCGCCCCCTGATCCCTAAACCCCACCCCTAATCCCTAAACCCAACCCTAATCCTACCCATCTCCACCCCTTGGATCTTGATCCGACTCCTCCCCGTGGATCTCATGTACTGCATTGAGGTGCTACTGAACATTTCTGCCCCCACGGTATCAGAAATAGGGCGATTATAGTGTCGATTTCACTGAATATGATCAAAAACTTGAGCATAGCAGTCTCTTGCATGCTTCATCATTCTGGTGACTTCTTGCTTCTTTCTCAAAGTTAAGCTGAGGAAACCCTCGATCCCTTCTTCATTTAGAGCCCACAGCTCACCTTATGGGAGTAAAACAAAAAATTATCAGAAAAAAAATTACAATGTAGAGTATAGTATTACAACACATTACTTAAATACGTACTTTGCAACGCCTCACTGGAAAGCTGGGATGACATCTCCTTGAGTGTGTCTGCACGAGTGGAGAGAGATTTCCAATGCTTTGCCATCTCAGAAAGAACAATCTTCTTCTCCTCCTCAAGTCTCCTTATTGCCATCACAACATCAAACGCCTTCCTCTTGATTTTCAAATCTACAGCGTCTGGGATACAGTTGTGGAAAATAAGTAAATTGTAAGTATGATTATTTTTCAAATAATATTGAGATAATCTGGGATAAGGCATAATTGGTTTTGTGCTACTATGTGAATCAAACAAAATTGTCAACAGATTTGTGTACATACCACCATGTGAAAGTTGCCATGGCCAAACTGTCTCGTCAGAGAGAATGATGTCAAAGACGATTCTTTCTTTCCGACCTTTGCTGCCATCGGTGTCTTTGTAAAGGCGCTGGGACCTTCTTTTAATGCTGGCCACCAGCACCTCCATTCTACTGGTCACCGCGTCAAGATCGGCATTCTTTTGGGATGTTGTTGCTGAGAAGAAAAGAAGTGTAAACATTTCACTTACATTTTCATGGCAGTAACTGAAACGAGCTAAGTCTCAGTGTAACACAGAACGCCACAGGGAAGTCATAAGGATTACCTTAACCTCTTTGCTGCTTTTTTTTCTTTATAAAAAAAAGCTCCTGGAGGAAGGACAGGTGAGTCTCAATATTCATTTCATATTTATTAGCATGTATAGGAAGTATGTAACAGGGTACCAAATTACTGACAACGTAGCCAAGATGGGATCCGCTAACTGCAAGAAATGTCGGAAACACTTTATTTTACGGTGTCCTTGTTACATATGTTACATGAACTTAAAATAGTAATAACAATAAATTATGCATAATTACATGTAACTAACCCTCAACCAAATCCTAATCCTACCCTAATCCTATAGTAAGTACATGTAGTTAATTAATATTACTCGTATTTAAATGTATAATTACAATCTTAAAAGGACACCTTAAAATAAAGTGTTGAATGTCACCGAAATGTCCAATGTTCCAACTTTTGGACTGTGCACCATTCAGGTACTTTCAGGGCACTTTGTTTTGACATGATTTCCAGTGTGCATGCACTACATACTAAAATTTGGCACTGCACAAGTAAATGACCAAGAAAACAGTGTATGTATGATTTCATTTTAAAACAGTAATTACTTGCAGAAGCATGTCTCCCGTTATTCTGCAGAACTGAGACATTGAAATAATAGTATAACTATCACCTTCTGCCCATCCTTAATATCAGTGACCCAGCCCTCAACTTCAACCTGTGTCACTGCCAGCTGGATTTTCATGCTTTCCAGATCCTGAAGTTGGCTTTCCAGGCGTTTTGCGGCCTTCAAATAACAAAAAAAGGAAATGAAATAAAAATGCTATACCTACAAAAATATACAATAGAAGGTATTTACAATATAAGAAAATAACAATACTCATCTCTACCTTCTGATATCGGCAGGCAAGTGAAGCAGCCAAGTTATTAAACTTTTGCTGATTCCAGCGCATGGCCATCAGTGTAAGCATGTCTGTACGTCCTGTAAAAAAGAAAAGAAAATACACTAATCTGTGTTGTACCACATGTCCCTCACTGGCTACAATTTTCTTGTAACACATTCAATCTAAGTAGTGCAGTGTGTGGTTACCTTACCTGCTTTGGACATGTGCTTTGTGGTCACAGCAATCCTAGAGAGGAAGGCGTTACACTGCTCAACCTCCTCCCCAAGTGTCAATCCGGCCCCTTGCTGGTAAGCTCCACTCCATTTAACCTATTGGAAGAAAATACTTAAAAGCTGCCAACATACCTTTGCAGGTGTTTAGGGACGGTTAATGACATGGTAATGTTTTCTTACCTCGCATTTAAAATCATGGGCTTTGGCATGAAACACTGAGAGGAATGGTTTCATGCTCAGAAGGTGCTGGAGCTCCGGGCAGCTTTTTGTCACTTTGTGGAGGTAGGGCCAGTACTTGCAGGTTACATCCATGGCAAAAAAGCTTATTGACTTATTTGCCAGCTTGTTCTGCAGGTGAGGGGATAAGCATATATTTCTCCCCTGAACATGTTGAGAGCGCCGAGAAAAACTCCATGTCGACAGACCGCAAGCTCAAGTCCCTCCTCATCAATTTTACTAGAGGATCTCTGAGAAGTTTCCCTGGCAGCTGACCACTCCCCTCCACAGACACCTCTTCCAGAGACCTACAACATGGAAAAAGGTTGATATAAATAGTCAGGACTCACCCAAACAATGTCAACTGTAAAATGTTATTGGTCGTGTTTTTAGAAATATTATACAACAAGTTTACATGGTTGGTGTTGGAATGAATGTAATCCACAAATCTTTCTACTTCATCATTTTGCAATGAGATGCCATCAAATAAGGCTTGTTCTTCAGATCTAATTGAAAGAAAGGTACAATGACCTTCAATATGACACAGCAAAGGTTACTTTAACAACACTGCAAATTACACACATTTTGTAAGTACCTTGCTGCGTTCTTAAAGCGGTAGTGCTTGCGATTTCAGTCCACAGAAACAGCAAGCATGTCTGGGGTGCATGCAGGACAGATAAAATGCTCCTCCCTGCAGATCTTATCCACTTCAAATCTAACAGCCTCCCACTCTAAAAAGCTTTTTCTGAAGCTGTCTGCTGTGATCTTCCCAGTGTTTCAGAACAGCAAAACATGTCAACATAATTCACAGTTAAGTTAACTAAAGTTAATAAGGTCAAAGGTGACACCAAATCCTCCTGCATCGAGCCTCCACAGGCAGTCGCTCCCAGTGGATCTTTGGAAGTCTTTTGGCTCTTTGTATGTCACGGACAAAAAACATCACGACCAAAGTCCCCCCCAAAAAAGACCACAGCAAACTCGACTCCCACACCAAACTTAACCAATGTCTTTATGGACCTATTTGTTTTTTTTTCTGAATGCAAACTGCATGACTAGGATGTGACATCACTACTTGATCTTATACACAGGTCTAATGTTTGAGTGATTGAGTTGAAATTGCTCCAATACTTTTGTATAGTGTATGAATTTAGATTCTTTACTGAGTGGTAGTTTTTAC